>NW_006780611.1:9832586-9862962 GCF_000442215.2 Lipotes vexillifer | reverse complement strand
CCAGTTGCTGGTGTTCATTTTTTTTTTTATTTATTTGAGGATTCTTAGTTCTTGGTCAGACTCTTTTTAGGGCTTTTTTTTTTTTTTTTTGGCTGCGCTGGGTCTTAGTTGTGGCATGCAGGATCTTTAGTTGCGGCGTGTGGGATCTTTAGTTGTGGCATACATGCAGGATCTAGTTCCCCGACCAGGGATCGAACCAGGGCCCCCTGCATTGGGAGCACGGAGTCTTACCCACTGGACCACCAGGGAAGTCCCTAGAATGACTTTTTAAATCTATGATATGAGCGCGTCATGCTCCTGCTTACAAACCTATTAGTGGCTCCCCATCCCCATCCCTTTGTGGAATAAAGTCCAAATTCCTTAAGAGGCAGTATTACCTAGTGGTCAAGGGCATGGATTCTGGAGCCAGAAGGCCTAGTTCAAACCCTGCCTCTAGCTGTTACCGGTTGCATGACCTAGTTTCCAAAGAGGGTAAAGTCTCAGGTCTTTGATAGTTCCTGACACCCTCTCTGTGCCTCAGTTTCTGCAATCTGTAAAATGGGGGAATAAGAGTACGTGGAAAGCCTTAATAAACGTTGGGCCTTATTATGTTAGCTTCTCTTGGTTTATGAGACTGTTGGTAATCTGGACATGGCTCGCCCTTCCAGCCTCATCTCCTATCCTCACTGGCTGGAGCAGTACCAAACTGTGCATAATTCTCCCCAAACACCAGAATGTCTCCTATCTCTGCCTTTGTTCACGCTGTCCCCTGCCTGGAAGGTCACCCCCTCCTTCTTCCGTGATTCATCTCTATCCCCAGCATCCAGCATGGGGCCACGCCCAGGGCAGCTGCTTTTGGTGAATGTTTGTAGAACTGTTTCCTCCACGGGCAACCCTGGCTTCTGCTGGAGGTGGAGGGGGGAGATTAGGACAGGGGCTAACCCATCTCTCTGGGGCTCTGGGAGAGACCCGCCTTGATCCTAACACAGAATTCCTCAAGAGGTAGTCAGAACAGGATTCTCAGGGGAACTTCCATAAGACTGCAATAGTCCTCACATCTTCCCTCTAAAGCTCACGTCTCTGAGGTTTTTATTTCTTTACTTTCATTCCATCCTTAGGGAAAGGGAATTCTGCCCTAAATGAACAAATAGAGTCATTCATTCAAAATATATGTTTGGAGACCAACTTTGGGTGGGGCATAGTGCCAGGCACTGGCGAGAGCTGGAAACAAGACAAGCTCACAAGTTTTATATTATAGTGGGGAGGCGAGCGGTAAATAAATGAATAATTAAATAAACAAGTTAATTTATTATAGGGAAATTTTAAAAGTGACATGATAGAAAGTTATAGGAAGTGTGTGTGGGGTGGGGAGTTAGGAGATGGGCATTACTTATAAGGTTGTCAGAAAAGGTGTGCATTTGAGCTGAGACCTGAATGACCTGAGAAACCAGCCATGTAGAAACTTGGAGAAGGACTGAGTGTTCTAGACAAAGGGAACAGCTAGTGCAAAGGTCCTGAGACAGAAATGAGTTTGATATATACCAGGAACAGAAAGAAGGCCAATGGAGTTGGAGCAGAGTGAACTCCCGGGGAGAAAGGAAGCTGGAGAGGAAAGCAGGGTGAGGTCATGTGGGCCTTTACAGGCCAGGGGAAGGGAATGGGTTTGATTCGAAGCCCAACTGGAGGGCTTTAAGCAGGAAAGTGACACCATATGGTTTGTGTTCATAAAAGGTCAATGGTAGTTGTGTGGGAGCTGGGTCATAAAGGGATAGGAGAGGAAACATGGAGACCAAGTAGGGACCATGCAACCATCCAGATGAGAGGAATGAGAGGTTTAGAGGTCATGATGATGGAGAGAATTGGGTGGATTGTGGATTGATTTCAGAGGAAGAGTTTGTTAGTTGGGTCCTTCGGGAAGCACACTGACATGGCATTAGACATGCAAGTGGTTGACTGGGGGCTAAAGCCTGGGAAAAATAAAGAGGAGAAAGACGAATTGGGAAGGTTGAACCTCAGACCTCCATGCAGATCTGACAAAGCCTTGGTCAACTTAACTGGGTGCTCCAGGGCCAACAGTGCCCATCAGGGAAGTTTTCACTGGGCAGAAATGCCCAGTCCCTAGTATCCTTTTCATGCCCAGTCATTAATTGGGCACTACCCCAGAAGAGGGTGGCTTCAGTTCAAAAGCTGGGGTGATGTCCACACAGAAACCTGCATGTGGTTGTTTACAGAAGCTTTGTTCATAATTGCCAAGACTTGGAAGCAACCAGGATGCCCTTTGATATATCCAGACAATGGAATATTATCCAGCAATGAAAAGCCATGAAAAAACAAGGAGGTACCCTAAATGCATATTGCTAAGTGAAAGAAGCCAGTCTGAAAAGGCTACATACTGTATGATTCCAACGGTATGACATTCTGGAAAAGGGAAAACAATGGAGACGGTGAAAAGATCAGTGGTTGCCAGGGATTATGGGGGAGGGAAGGATGAATAGGCAGAGCACAGAGGATTTTTAGGGCAGTGAAACTCTCCATGATACCATGATGGTGGCTACATGTCAATATACATTTATCCAAACACATAGAAAGTACACCACCAAGAGGGAACCCTAATGTAAACTAGGGACATGGGGTGATAATGATGTGGCAGTGTAGGTTCATTGATTGTAACAAATGTACCACTTTGGTGCAGGATGTTGCTAATGGGGGAGGCTGTGTATATATAAGGGCAGGGGTTGTATGGGAAACCTCTATACCTTCTGCTCAATATGCTGTGAACCGAAAACTGCTCTAACAAACCAACCAACCAACCAACCAAAGCCGTGATGCATCCTGAAGTAGCCCTCCAAGGCTGCCACAGCTCACCCCTTGCCCCGTGAAGATCTGCTTCTCCACACACGACCAGGGAGCAGCCCCTCTGAGGTACCCTGGGCCTCTCTTCCTTAGGGGACATTTAGAAGTGGGGGTGGTAGGATGAACCACAGCCCCCATCACAGTTGGTCTCGGGACCCCAAAAGGAATTCACTGTCTCCCTCCTCCACCACTGAGTCTAAATTCCCCCTGCCTTCTGTTTTTAGCTCTGCTGAGTAAAGCGGGGGAAGAATATTCTTTCCTTCCCTAGCCTAGTAAAGTCCATGCACAACATATCTGCAAGCAGGGGAGGGAGGAAGCAGAATCGTATGGGGGCAATTTCAGACTATAATAAGGTCATTGCTAAAAGAATGGGGGATTGGGTGCTAGTTAGGTAACTAGTTTCTGCCGCAGGCACAACGCAGAGCCAGACTTTGATCTCAGGGCTTAGGGTGACCGACTCACCCAGTTTCATCACTGCAGGTCCTGTGTCCCAGGAAATCTCTCAGTCCTGGGCAGATCCGGCCAGTTAGTCATCCTAACTATCCCCAAATCGCACTCCGTCAGTGCTGGTACCACATGACTCTCTCTCTCCCTGCCTTCCTGAGCCCCCGGGCTTCCCTCTACTACAGGATCTCCCCCTTTACCTGTCTCCTGAAGGAGTGTGAGCTCCTCAAAGGCAGGGACCAGCTGTCATCCTCATCTCTGGGTCTCCGGCCTTGTGGATACTCAAACTCCCAGTGAATGAAGACAACGCCTCTTGGGCTGTGCTCCTGGGCCAAAGAACTTCCTTTCCCCAGGGGGTGGGGCGGTGGGGGCTGAGGACAAAGAGAGCTTCCTGTGCCCATCCTGGACATCCCCATCGCAAGGGTCCAGTCTCCATCCAGGGATGGGCTGTCCCTGGACTAGAGCCACCTCAGTTTCCTCATCTAAAAAGTGGGGCCATGGTACCTACCTCATAGGATTGTAATGAGAATTAGAAGACCACATGAGATGTCATATATGAAACCTCCCAGGGACTCAGGGGCAGGGACCAGTTCTTACCATGCTGCTTTGTATTCCCAGGGCGCTCAGTATGCCTGGCACTCAGTAGATGCCCAGTACATGCTACCTGCTTCCTTATTTATTCCTAGCCTGTAGTAGGTGCTCAGTAAATGTTCATTTCCTTTTTTACTTCTTTACCTTGATTCCCCAGGTACGTACAGTGCCTCCCTCCATAGTTGCTCTACCCTTTCTTCATTCCCCTCCCACCCCCTTTCTGAGCAGAGTTGGGGAATCATCCAGACTAAGGCTCATATATGTGTTCAATCAACACATCCCAGACTGGGGCCTTCCGGGGGGAAGCAGGGCTCCGGTAGGGCCCAGAAATGTTTGTATTTTAGCAGCAGATGCTGGGATTAGGAGCCCAACCAGAGAGGAGGGGCAGAAGCCTCGGAAGAGAGAGCTTTCCTCTCTGGGGAAGCCCAGAGAGTTCCATCCAGGGTTTTTACTTCCCTGGAAGCAGCGAAAGGAGCCAACCCACCTCTCAGGCTCGGGCAGGAAGCGAGGACATCTGTTCCCAGCTCAGGAGGGGCTGAGAAACAAGGAGGAAACGGGTGTCCTCCCTGTGGGGGACCTGGGAGTTGGCTGGAGCGTGTGTGCTTGAGTCCAGGCCCAGCTAAGAAGGACCAGAGGAGTGGCTGCCTAATAAGGCTGCATCCTCTCTCTGAGGCTGTAAGGGCTGGGGCCGGGGCTCTCACTGTCTCACCAGCATCCCAAATGCTCCCAGTTCCTCCTCGCCGTACTTTTTACCCTGCCAGATCCTCACCTGTGGCAACCCTGGAACTCTGTATTCTAACCATCCCTATTTCACACATAAGAAAGTTGAAATCAGAAGGGTTCAGCAGTTTGACCAAGGTCCCCTGGTCACTGGGTGTACACCTGGAATTTGAACCCAGAAGTTTTCAGACCCCTTGTGGCATGTTCTCACTCTAAGAGTCAATCAGCCCCTGCCCCGTGAGGAAACAGTACGTCCTGGGAACTTCCTTCCGCCCTCAGCTTAGTGCCGGCCCCTTTTCCTGGCGTTTCCCTGACCCCAGGAGCCCGCCTAAACCCATCAGCCACTGCAGCACCCCTCCTGCCCTCACCAGTGGCCCCAGTGCCAGTTTCCGTTGCACTGATCTGTAACTTGCGTTCCCCACAAGTTCAAGAACTTCTTGAGGTCTGGGACCGAGGCTGCTTCCTATCTGGGTCACTGGCACCCAGCCTGTGTTCAGGATGTATTTGCTTCACGCACGATGGAACCTCAGGGCCAGTGGCCATTACTCTAGCTCCTCTAGAAAAGGCAGTTTTTTGATGACTCCCAGGATTTTGCAGGCACTGCACTTGGAGGTGGGAAAGCTGAGTTTTAGGGAACCTTCCTTTCTTAGTCTGTAAAATGGGTATGGGCAGTCCTGTGCTGCCTACAGATATGACGAAAGAGGAAAGGCTTCCTGATGAAGGGGGATCAGGGGCAGATGGACACTGCAGGCTCAGGCAGAGGTGTGTGATGGGGCTAGAGGCTAAGGGGGCGGGTACCTGGGGCCTCACCTGGATGGCTGATCACGTGTGTCCAGTGAGGAACCAGGGGTGCCTGGCAGCTACTCCTCAAATACCATCTGTTTCCTGATCTAGCACTGGGTGCCCAAGGTGGTCCCTAGGGGAAGGTGGGGGCAGGTTGGGGAGACCCTCCTAGAGGCTAGAAGAAGGCAGAAGGCATGAGACCAGGGTAGAGTGGGCAGTCCTGCTGGCTGGACCCCTCCCTACTCCTGCCTGCCAAGCCTGCCAGCTCTCTTCTCGGTCCACCGTGGGGTGGGTCCAGGCTTGGGTCTCTCTCCTCACTGAAGTTTGTCTGCCACCAGCATTAGCTGTAGCCACAAGCAAATTGTACCCACACACAATTTATTTTTCAGATACAGAAACTGAGAAGCAGGGAAGGAAAGGGACTTTCCCAAGATTACACAGCAAGAAGGAAGCATTTGAGAATAATGATGATCACTAACACTGAAATGCTTCTTACTATGCTCCTAAGGGCTTTATATGTAATCATTTAAAGACTCACAAAACCGTGGTGGAATAGACATGCTGCTATCACGATCCACATGCTGCAGATAGTGATGCTGAAGCACAGAGAGGTTAAGCAACTTGTTTCAGGTGACTCAGCTGCCAAGTCAAGGAGCTGGGATCCAAAGAGAGACATCCAAGCTCATGACCACTAGGATAGACTGTCTCTGTGGATGAAAGCACAGTGCAGGGAAGGTGGTTCTGGCAGGCCTCAGCCCGGTAGACTAGGAGGGGTTCAAGGGTCAGTTGGAACAGGAGAAGAAAGTAAAGGGGCCTGTTAGGAGGCTGAGGCAGTGAAGGGAGACACAGGATGAGCTGTGCTTGGCGGGCAGCAGGCAGAAAGAATTTTACCCTTTCTCAGTGGCTGCCTTGTTAACCTGTTCTGTTGACCCAAACTTCCCTACCTCTGGATGAGATCCTAGGCATATCTCAGAGCTTGTTCAGTCACTTTTGGGCTTTATCTTATTTTTTAGCTATTAAAATAGTCGGGTCTAATAGCAAAGCTCTAAGCTCTAGTCAAAGCTCCTCTCCCCCAGCTCAAGTCTGCCTTAAGTTCAAAGACCTATATAGCAGGAGGAGGCACGGTGGGCTTTTCCTCTAAGACCCCAGTTTGGTCTGCTCTCCCCTTGCCCTTTCCCCCACTAGTTGCTTCTGGTTTCTCCAGGGCTGGAGCTTGAAGCAGGGAGGAGGGAGAGGTAACAAGGTAAGTCTGGCTTGGCCGGCTCAGGTGTCCTCAGGAGAGTCTATGTTCTCAGGTGGGTTAGGTGAGTGCCTGGGGCCTGGCTCTTTCTCCTTAGGGGCAATTTTTGTGGGTTCCTCAAAGAGCCTGCATCACTAGCGGTGTCCCACCTGCAGTTCCTACCTGGGCAAAGCATCCCCTGGCTGGCACTCACAACACCCCTTCAGCACCCGTCACTGGGGGTCCACCCAACACGAAGTCTTCTGATAGGATCACGTGCACCTTCCTTATTATTCCTCCCCACCCCAACCCTCTTGGGGCTGGATCCTAATTCAAAATGACCTCAAACCAGCCACCTTCTCCAAGGTTCCCCCTGGGACCCCAGGAAACATTCTTGCATCCTGGCCCCCAAATGCTGGGAGTGCAGACTGTCCCCAAAGCAGCTCAGTCCCTGTCTGCCTTGTGGAAACACGGGACTCAAGCCAGCCTCTCACCTTTGTCCCTAGTCGCCTCACCTCCCAAATCCCAGCGGACACATGCCATGCTCCCGTGCTCTCTGAAGCTCCCTCACTTGGCTTGAGGTTGGGGAGTGATGCCAACTGTCTCTAAAGACAGTTCCCTCTCCAACCCCACCTCCCACATGGCTTCTTAGTCCCACCGCCTGGGAGGGCTGAGGGGCCAGGAGGATTTTTGTCCAGCTCCTCTGCAAGGCTACCCTTTGGAAGGGGGGTACTTGGTATCCATTGTCCCTAGCTTTGGGGTCTGGACTGGAGCGGGCAGCAGGGCTGAGGAAGAAGGGAGGGATTGGAGTGGCTTTTCCATTCTGGGGTCAATGAGTCACGATGCTGGGGACTAGCTGGGAAGGGCTGAGTCAAAGACAAGATGCAGGGTTCAGGCCCCTGTCAGGGAGGGTGGTGAGTCAGGCAGCTGTGGGGAGTGCCAATCTGCAGTCCAGAGTTTGGTTTTGAGCGTAGAGTTTGAGGGCATCACATGGAGATGCAGCAGAGTGGTTGAAGGCACGGACGTTGAAGTCGGGGCTTTTGGATTTCAGTCCCAGCTCCACAGGTTAGCACCGCCTGGAGCAAGTGACCCAACTTGTCTCTCCAGTCTCCTTGGCTGTACCATGGGAGGGTTAAGGCCGGAATGAAACTCCAGTGGGCAGCTCAGAGCCTGGCCCGTGGAGTCCTCAGCAGAGTTCCCTGCAATCTCACGAAGAAGGGAGTTATTACTCCCCCCCCCCCATTTTATAGATGGGGAAACGGAGGCACAGAAGAGATGAGCAATATGCCCAGGGTCCCACTCAGGCAGGCAGTCCAGCTCCAGTGATTGGGCCCTCACCTACTAGGCTACACAGGGAGGATGCTAGCATGGTGGGTGAGTATGACTGCGTGGGTTCAAACCCCACCTCTACCACGTAGGGATTTTTGAGCAAGTTATTTTGCCCTTCTGAGTTCAGTTCCCTCGTCTATATGTTGTGGGTACTGTGCTGTCTGGATTGTGAGGATTTAATGAGTCAGTCCTTGCGAAGTCCACCCTGTATGCATTAGTTATCCTAGAGTCACTCTGAGATGAAAGACAATTGGGGGAAGCCCTCTCCTCCATTTTACAGAAGAGGTTACAGAGGCCCAGAGACGGTGATTGACCAGCCTGAGATCACACAGCTGACAGAGCTCAGACTTGTCCACTGTTTTCCTACCATCGTCAAGCCGTTACATGGGAGGAGGGCATCCAGAATTGGTGAGCAGAAGGCTAGAACTCCGGGACGGGAAGTCAGAGGAGTGGTTGACTCTGGCTACATGGATCAGGAAGATGGCCCTTCTTACCCATGTGGTGCTTGAACAAAACCCTTTCTGACCCATCACGTTCAGTCCTCCCAAGTAACCGTGCCAAGCAGGGAGTCCTGGCCTCTTTTAATGCTGAGGAACACCGAGGCCTTGAGAGGGGAGTGTCCTGGCCACCTGAACCTGGACAAGGGTCTCTTCACAGTGCCTGAGTTGTGAAAGGCAGGCAGGCGATGAGCAAGGGAGGGGGCCAGGGATGGGGAGGGCAGCAAGACTCCATCAGGACGCTACTGCCTGGAAACCGAGCTGTGAGTGCCTGCAAGGACTGCCTAGGGAGCCAGTGAGATGACAATCACTCTAATGAGTCCCTGTGGGGACAGAGTCCACGTGTGCCTCTTCCAAAGTGTGTCCTATTTCCTGGCTTGCAGATGGGAGTATCAGAGCCTTAACAGAGAACCCCTAGGGACCTCCGAGTCCACCCCAAAAGAGCATATTGCTCGTCGGCATGGGGCCTCGGCATTATGACACAGCACTGAGAACCCCTGCCACCTGCTCTGTCCCATTTCCATTAGCCCACCTTGGCTCTGCATAAATGTTTCCCAGACCCTCTGGCTCATAAAGGCTGATGGCTGTCATTTAAATGCAGGCTCATGTCTTTGTCACACACTGAGCTCATTTTTGGAAGAGACAGAGAAGAATTTGGTCTTTTGCTCTAATGATCACATCCCGTCTAGAGACCAGGGAGGGACCTGTTCCCACCCAGTTTCAACTCACACTGGCTGTGCTCCTCCGGTGCGACTGCCTTCTACTAGCAGTTTTACATCCATCCTGGAATCTCATTGTTCTAAAGAGATTTCAGACGTCTGGGGAAGGAGCAAGATGTAGGTGAATGAGAGATCTGGGTTACCGTCCAAGTACACGAGGTTTTGTCTTTTAGTTATAATTTTGCTGTTGGTTTTTAACTTCTACATGATCTGTGATACCAACTTCTTGAAATTTATTGGGACTTGCTTTATGTCCTACTACATGATATTCATGGACATTTTTGGAAATCTTCAATGTGTGTTTGAAAATAACATGTCAGATGCAGGATTCTATATATGCTGTTTGTTGTTCTGCTGTTTGTGGCTTGCTTCTTTGTAATTTGTTTTGTAATTTGGGATTGCGAGCTCATGTTAACAACGGTTTTATCTGTGAGTATCCCACGTGGCCTTTACTATGGGAATGTCCCTCCAGAGAGGGATATGCTCTGTGGGTGTAACTCACTCCACATTTGCTTTTTATATTAATTTCCAGACTTAGGAGTTCTGGGACTGTGTGGGCAATGCAAATCCAAACCTCAAATTTTGTCTGAGGGAAGGTCTAGAGTTATAATTTCTCAAGAGAGACTCATTTTAATTTTTCCCACAGAGCCAAAAATGAGCCAACTTCTTTGACAACTCCTTCTGCTTTTTGCAAAAGGATGTTTTTTTTCGTTTTTGTTTTTTCCCCACTTGGTCTTTCACTGAGGATACGGGTCCAGCTTTACTCAGGTGTCTTAGTTCCAAATCTCTCTTGGAAGGGGCCCGAGGCCTTGGCTCCCATCCCTACATAGATGTAAAATCCAAGCTTCTTGGTTACCAAGATCGGCAAAGGCCAACACCTCCCCACCCCTGTCCCTGTGCCACCCATCCTGCGGGGCAGCCTAAGGATCGGCATCTGCTTGTCACCCCGATTTTGGCTTCCTCTTTGTTTGTTTTTGGTCCCCAGGGATTTCTTTACTCTCTTGGAAGCTCAGTTGGGTGTTTAAAAGAATGTTCTATTTTCTTTAGTATCTCTAAGTATTGTGTTGAGCAGCCGGCTCTTCAGAAGCTTCTATCCATCACGCCCAAGACCTGGGTTCCACTCTTCTGCTTCTGAGTGGCCCTGGCAAGCCCCCCTGCCCCTCCTCCTCACCTGTCTGATGGGGTTCATCATCGCCCCAGCCACCTGCCTCACAACCTCACCCAGATGAAAGGCATGAAATTGGGAGGGTAGGGGCGGCAGGCAGGGCCTGGATCTCCCAGTGGCCTCAGCAGCTAAGCACCTAAGTCCTCATCCTGGTCCTTCCAGGATGTCTGGTGACCACTCATCTCAGAGCTGAAGTGCATCTGGGGGCAAAGACTCTTCAGCAAAGGGACAGATTTCTCCAGCAGCACCTGGGAGGGCAGGAGTCTCAAATCTCTGGATGAAAATTCCTCCTGGCCCCTCTGTCGGATTCGCACCCAAGGTGTCCCAAACTGCACTCAGCTTCACCCAGGCTGATTCCTCTGCCGGTCCCCCAGCCTGTGATGCCAACACCCACTCATATGCCTACACCAGATACCCAGGAGGTTTTCAGAGGGCCCCCTCTCACAGCACTCAAAGCCAATCACCAAATCCTCAATATTCTAAATCTCTCTGGCCACTTCCTGTCAACCCCACTGCCTCGGCCACGTCCAGGTCTCATCATAGCTCATGAGGTGATTTCAAGTCCCGGCCTTTGTCCCTCCTCTGACTCAGAGGCTCAGATGTCTGGAGGCCAGGACTCCTGCTCACCCGCTGCTCCCTTCCAGGCCCCACCCTCTGGGTGAGCTATCCTTGTGGGGCCTCTCCCAGCCAGAGGCCTTTGTGAAGTGTGAACACTCAGAAGCCAGCAGCCTGAACAAGGAGGGTGCAGATGGGCACACAGGCTTGGGATCTGGTTGAGGGGGGCTCGGCATTTAGATGCTGCCACTCTGACCCACCCCCTTCACTTCAGGTACAGCTTAACAAGGACAGAAAAACCATTACACTTTCAGCTTCTATGAAACGACTGAATAATTTTGCAAAATTGTCATTCTCATACCGTCTCAACCCCTACTCTCTACACCTTGCCCCAAATCCTGAGCTTCACCCCATGGCTGACCCGCACTCCTGGTGACGCCCAGGAATAGGGCGAGGGACGTGGGTGGGGGATTGGTCAGGCACTGCCTGGCAGACAAGCCCCACGATGCCAGCACCGCATGTACAGCGCCCTCACTGACCTCAGACGGGGCACGTCGGGCTCCCTGAGCCAAGTTGCGTGGTCTTGCCCCGTCCTCGTCACGAACCCTCCCATCCACCTTAAGGAGCTGCCATAGTCACACTCATTCATCTGCAACTAATAGGCAGACATAGCTGCTAAGAGATGGCAGCAGGACTCGTGATAAGGGACAGTCGTGACACTAATCCCTGAACGCACCTGCCTCCCAAGGGCAGCCCCTGTGTTCTCAATCCCAGAGAGCTGGGCAGGGGCGGGGAGCAAAGACATGTGCTGGAGGGAAGTCCCCCTCCACTGTGCCACTTGGGGCAAAGGAATTTCTTCAACCCCCGGCCCTCCTCTGTGACACTGGCTCATCACTCGAGGCCGCACTGGTCACCGGGCAGGGTGGGAGGGGTGTGAGGTGGGGATGGGAGAGTGCTCACCAGTGTTGTTGTTGTTTAACTAAGTACCTACCAATGAGGATTTCTGGAGAACAGAGCACTGAGCCAGGCAAGACGACAAGGTGGAAGCAAGGTAGGGGTGCACGTGGAGTAGGTGCCACGGAGGAGGTCAGCCCTGACTCCACACTGGGTCCCACCCCCCTCACCCATCTTCCCATCTCCCTGCCCAGCTTCTGCACGGAGACCAGTCTCGGACAGAGACATGCTCTTCTTTGACCAGGGCCAGCTGGATGAGTCACATTGGTGCCCCATGTCTACCGCTGGGCCGCTCCCAAGCCTCACTGACCGCATTAGTAAGGAAGAACGGAGCTTGGTGACAGAAAAAGATGAATCAAGGGTCCACGTGCCAGGCACTGAGCTGCGACTCTTGTGTAGTGAGACGGGGCACAGAGAGGGGGCTCAGGCAGGGAGCTCTCCCCAGATAGAGTGGTGGGGAGGACTTTAGACTCGATCCTGAGGGCAGTGGGCTTCCTGAAGGCTCTCTGCAGGGCTGCCAGGCCCCTGCAGCATCTGCATCATGTGGAAGAGTGGGGGGAGATGCAGGGTGAGTGCGGCAGATCAGGGAGGTTTTGCCAAAGGAGCCGGGGTCAGGACAGGTGAGATGGGGGTGCAGGGTGGGGAGACCTTTGAGAGGCGAGCCTTGGGGTTTTCACAACAAGGGGGTGAGGGTGGTGGGGAAGGGGAGGGTTGGAAGGCGACACCTGTTCCAGGCCTGGCAAACGGGTGGCCGTGGAGGGATGGAGGTGCCGCTCACAGATATGGGCGGAGTGGCAAACCCCTGAGGAGGGCATGGGAATTTGCGGGGTCTGCTGCTTTTGGATCCCTGTGGGCGTCCAACGGGCTCCCCAGGGCTGATCGTCTCATCAGAGGAGGCACACAAGCGCCCAGAAAACAGATGTTTCTCTGAGCTAAAGCAGCTTGTTAGCAAGGGCTACTACCGACAAGGGTAGTCCGTGTCCCCAACCCTGGCCTGCTCCTTCCCAGGCCCTGTGATGACCGCCTGGCTAGGGATCCAGTTCCCGGGGCCCCCTCTCTGCGGGTGCTGTGACTCCAACTGGGGGGCGGACAGTGGCGGGAGCCCCACCCCTCCCACGTGCCCGCTGACCAGGTAGTCTCCGGGTTCCAAGAAGCGGCACGCGCCGCAGCTTACCTGTGTAGGGGGACTCCCCTCAAGCTCATCTCCCTCACGAGGTGGACATGGGGTGGGAGGCGGAGAGCTTGGAATCGGGCCGGAGAGCTGGCCTGCCACCGCTGAGGGCCAGGGGCCCCCTCTCCTCACTGCACCCGCACCAGGAGAGGCATGGCCTGAGCTTCCTAAAGACCACAGTCCCAGCCGGAAGAAATGAGACAGACCCGGGGCTAGACCTCAGCTTCGGAATGTGACAATTTATTTGGGGGGGGCAAAAGAGGCTTTTCGTGCCCCCTTCCTGGCATTGATACGATATTGAAGAGCAGCAGAACAAAACATACAAGACAGAGTAATCAGCACAGACGCCCCTCCCCCGGCCCAGAAACAACCGAACCCGGCACAACAGAACGAAAAGCCACACCCAACACAAGGCGTCTTCTCCACCTGCAACTTTTGGGAGAGGGGCCTGTGGCCTGGGGACCCAGCCCCACGCTGAGGCGGCGTCCCCATCTCCGGTCTCCTGCTCACCCTACTAGTTTCCTGTCTTGAACCACTGGAGGCAAAGTTTAGCCAGCTGGGAGCTGGATGGTTGAGCCACAGGCGAAGGCAACGACACTTCATTTTTAAAATGAGAGAGAGAAAAAAGAGACAGTGCCCCTCCCCAAATATAGAGCTATATATGTATATTTTATATATATAGAATTCATTCGTGCACAATTCATTAAATGAGCTTTTCAAAAATTAAAAAAAATTATAAGATACATTTCTTTAGGCCTTTGTGTTTTTAAATTAAAACCAACAACAAGAAGTCTCCATCTCTACTCCACCCTACAGCAGGGGGAAGACCCAGAACCCTTGGTTCCTTCTACTGTGGCCTCTTGCAAGGGGGTCCCTCGTTAGACCACCAGCCCCCCTCTGCCTAGCCAGAGCTCTGCATACAGTAGGCGCTCAGTCACTGTTGGAGTGGGGTGCTGACTCCTTCAAGGCGGGATGGGGGGACCCCACAGGCCTGGGAAGTGGGTGCCTGTCTCCACCCAGCCTGTCCCCCCTATTTTGGAGTCTTGGTGACTATCAGCAAGACAGGGTCAGGCTGGGGACACCCCCTCTCCTAGAGTTTTAGCCCCTAATTCTGGGCTTTCTGAATCTGAGAGGAGATGCAGACAGAGACAAAACGAAAACCTTTAAACACTTTTCTTTCTTTCTTTTTTCAAAAGTGATTCCTTAAACCATACAAGCCCTCAAGAGGCTGCCTTGGGCTAGTGCATGGGAGCCTGGAAGTGGAAGTGACCAGGCGGGTTCCACTGTCCAGCGTGGGCCAAGTGCAAAAAAACCCCAAAAAAACCCAAACCAAAAACAACCAACAAAACCCCCAAAGGCAGAAAAGGCGGTGCGTCCACTTGGGTCCACCCAGAGGCTAGAAAGGCTGGTGGCAGCCCAGCTCCCCGAGCTAACGGTTTCCTCCTCTGGGCTGACTCCTCACCCGGGACTGCCTGGCTCAGGGGTACCCCCTGGCTTTGCAGTGGCTCCAAGGCCCAGGTCCCCACCTTTTAAAGAGGCTTCCCCCAAAAGGCCAGAGCAGCTGGGCTCTTTGCTCCAGTGAAGCAGCTTTGCCTCTCAGAGCCCCAGTTTCCTGGTCTTGTAAGTGGGGTGACCCCTCCCACTCTGCCTGCCTCACACTGAGGTTGGGGACTTGATCATCACCTCTTTCCAGAGCAGAGGAAGGCTGAAGCCCATTTTGACCCTGACGGCTTTGCAGGGTGAGAATGAAATGGGACTGTGGGAGGCTGGAGGCCCCAGTGGCAGCAACCTCGACCACCACCTAATCTTCAGCAGCTGCCTGGACACCAGCAGTGCTTTATGAAAAAGGTGTGTCGCCCAATACACCCATTTCACAGAAGGGCAAACTGAGGATCCGGGAGGGGAATGAGACAGGAATGGGTCCCAACTTCCCACCTCAAACCGGAGACACCAAACCTCATCTGTTTCCTATGACATGGGGGTGGGGAGAGGGTGGCATCAGGGGGAGATGACCCCAGCCACTACTGAACATGGGAGAAGATCCGGCTTTGAGGGGTATTTCACATATAAAAATAAAGCAAACCAGACTGCAACTTCTGCTTGGTAATAGGCAAACGGAAAAGCAGCAATGGGGGAGGAAGGGCCCATGGGAGGCTGATCCGTGCAAGCGTGTGCTGGGGGGCTGTGGGACCCCGCTCAGAGCCACCCTGGGAGAGAGGTAAGGAGGGCTCCGCTTGCTCTTGATCAGGTGCCCACTCAGGCCCTCAGGGGAGCTGCTCGCCTGGGAGTGGTGTGCACGCGTGCCTCTGCATGGGCTGGGGCAGGGCTGCACAGCTAGGGGTCAAGGGCAGCACCCTCCCTGTGAAAAGAGAAGGGGCAGGCACTCCCTCTCCCTACGGCTACCCCCAACCCCCTCTGATCACCACCTAATACTCTCTCAGAGTCCATAGCTCCTGTCTTCCTGAAGCTTGCATCCCCTACCTGGCCAGGGAAGCTCGGGGGTGTCTTGGTCACTGGGGCGATGGGGAGGGAGATTCCCCCACGGGGTGGCGGTGGAGGGACCATATGGCCCAACAGGCTGGCAAAGGAATGGAGGAAGGCAAAGAACCCAACTGTACCTACTCACCAGCCTTCCTGGAGAAAGTCACCAACGATGGGTCCCAGTGATGGTGGGACCCCTGTTGACTCTTACCTCCCCTAATCTCAGCTCTATTTGCCTGGCCCCTGCAGCTTCTGGCAAGTTCCCTTGGGATCAGGGGTCACCCTTCCCCTCAAGCGGGGGACAGGTGTGGAGTCTGGGCCCAGCGCAGGAGGGAGGGCTTACCTTGCCTCGGGCCAAGGAAGGAGGGCAGTTGCCGTGCCTGGGCCTGGGCCTCTATCCACGTTCCTAACATTGCCGCCTCACCTGTGCAATCACTGCGTTACTAGTTTTTCTTTAAATATCTCTTTCTCCCCACCCCCCCAAACCCCATAGGAATCCCACAATATTTTTTCTATTTCTTTTTTTTCCCCTCTTTTTTTGTGTTTTTTTTTTTCTGTTTTTTGCAAAACTAATTCTTTCACTTTCCTGTCATAAAATCACCTCTGAAAACACAACTTCTTTACAAAAAAAGTCACGAATGACACGGACTCTCAGGAAAACACATTTCTATGGTCTCTGGAAACACCTGTAACTGGCACCCAGGTGGACACTCACCTGGGGTGGGGGTCGGGGGGGAAATCCCCTCTAAGGACAGAGGAGAAATACCAGCCCTTATTTGGGGGGAAGCCAATTGGCACTTGGACGGCCACAGAGCCAACACAAAGGGCAGGGGGGGAGGGGTCCAGGAGCACCAGTCCCCCAAACCCTGTGATGGCCCCCGTTCTACATCCTGGGACTAGGAGGGTTAGGGGCCCTGCCACAATCCCTGGCGGGGAGATTCGGAAGAAACAGTCCTCCCGTGCTTAGGACCAAGGCGTTTGTTTCCGAACTGGAATTCCCTTTCTGCCATCATGGCTCTCAGCCCACACACCAGGAAGCCACCCTGAGCCACATGCAAGGACCTGCCACTCATGGCAAACTGAGTCCGGGCAGCGCCTCAGGGCTGGCCAGCAGGGCTGTCTCTCCTGCCCACCAGACCCCTGGTCCTCCACGTGCCCGCTCTCCTGAAGGACACAGGCCCCCTCTTCTGTCCCTCCCGCTTCGGCCACCCTGCCCTCCCAGTGCCCAGCCTAAAACTGGGGTTTTGGTCTCTGCCACTGGCATGGACACCTCAGCTCCCTGGCAGCAGAGGAAAGAGAAGCTGCCCAGGGCACCAGAGGCCTCCCGCTGCTTCAGGCAGGCTGGGCTGTGAGAAAGCCTGGGCGGTCAGAAGCAAGAGAGAGGGGGCCGGAGACCCTCGGAATGGTGTCCAGGCTTCCTACTCCCCCGGAACACCCAGGAGGAAGAGGAAGCTTGGGACGGGGGTCTCCCCTCTGCCTCGGTCCCCACCATGCCACGTCTGACCGCCCCAAAGGAGGAGGGCGTGGGGTGCGTGCCCCCCGCACACGCGGGCTGGGAGGATCGGCCTCCACAGCAAACTCCTCAGACCTGGGCCAGGTCCCAGGCCCGGCTGATGGCAAGGGAGGGTTCTAGGCCTTCGATCTGACGACCTTACTGTGAGGAACCCTAAAGGGCGCAGCCTCGAGAGCCGGGCCCTGGGGCCAACACACACACGGATCCACGCAGACCCGCCCAGGACGGCAAGCGCATGCGCAAAAGGAAGTCCGCGCAGCAGGCTCTTGTAGCACCTTTGGTCGAGAACTGAGGGGCCTTTAGATGCTGGGAGGCCGTGGCAGGTGAGGTCCGTGCCAGTCCCTCCCGCCTCTGAGAGCGGGATGAGGAAAGAGATGGGTGGGTGAGGCCCACGGGGGCCTGCTTGGGTCTCGTCCGAAAGTGGGCCCTGCTCCTGCCGCCCTCGTGGGTGTGGGGGGGAGGGGCCAAGGCCGCCTTCACCTCAACCTCTGTCCGGGCTTTCCCATCCCTGCCCCTCCTTCCCAGGCATCTGGAGGAAGGAAAGGGACGGTGCCCATGCTGGGAAGGGGGTCCCCTAAGGGGCCCCAGCAGCTGCCGGGTTAGCACCGAGAAATCAGATGCTGTGCGCGAGAGCTGGAAGCAAGCTGGGGAGAGATGGGATGTGGAGGGGGCAGCTGAACCCCAAGTCCCGGGGCTCCCCAGGAGCCACCCAGCAGGCCCCACTGTGCTTGGGCAGGGAGGGGGCCAAGAGACAAGAGGGAGGACTTCCCAGTGTCCTGGCCCCACCCTAGCCCCACCCCGTCCCAGGACCGCCCCCCCGCCCCCACTGGGCTTCAGGGGGCTCCAACTGCCCAGCCCCATCCCGGGGTCAACACCGAGCCATTTGAAACAAGCAAAGCACAGGCAGGGTTGTCTGAGGGCGGGGGTGGGGGCGGGAGCAAGAGTAAGACTTTGGGCAGGAGGGCCCCCCCAAACCCCCCTCCTTGGTGGGGCCCCTCACTTGCTCTGCCCACTGCTGCCACCCCCCGCTGCGGCGCCTGCTACCCCAGCAGCCACCTTCTCGAAATCCTCAGGGTTGCAGAATTCCTTGATAGTGACCGTCAGGAGATTGCTGGTGACGTCGGTGACGACCACGTTGGAGCAGGGTGACATCTCAGGGCGCCAGTCTCCAGCCTCGGGCTCTGAGGCGGCGCCGGCTGGCTGAGGGGCCGCGGGAAGGGCCTGGCTGGCAGCCGCAGTGACGTCGGGAGCCGCCCGCTTGCTGGTGGCCGCCGCCTCGGGAGGAATGGACAGGTCAAGCACCTCGGGCTCCCGCCAGTCGGGGGCAGATGGACTCGTGGTCTCGGGGAGCAGCTTGGGGGGCGCGTCATCCGGGTCGGAGGAGGACTGCGGGGTTGGCGAAGGGCAGCCGGAGGAGCTGGAGCTGCGGGCGTCGTACGGGGCACTGGGGGCTGCCAGGAGCAGCCCCTGGCCAGGGGAGGCGGCGATGTCGGCCTTGGTGGCTGGCGGGGGCGGCAGAGGGCCGGGCGGGGGCTTGTTGTACATCGCGAAAGCGCCAAACTTCATGTGGCGGATCTGCGTGCGCAGGATGCTCTCGCTGAACTTCTTGCTCTTGCCAATGACGCGGTTCCGTGAGGGGACTTTGGGGCGGGCAAGGGCCCCGGCACCCTGCCCGGCACTGCCTCCGCCCGTGCCCTTGTCGATCACCTTCAGGTTCAGGATGATGCGGTTCCGCTTGGGCTCCCGCGGCTTGACCTTGCGGTTGATGATGCGCACGGTCTCGGAGAAGGGCGAGATGGGCGGGCGCAGGCCGGGGCTGCCCCCCTGGGGGTCTGGGCGGGGCAGGGGGCGGCGGGACATGCGGTGACAGCGGCGGATGTCCTTCTTGAGCCGGTGCACGGCAGCGCTAGAATGCAGCTTGGGCGAGGAGGCGCTGGCGGTCGGCTTGACCGAGAAATGCACATCACTGATGCGGAGGGCCTCCGCCTGGGCCCGCGCCTGTGGGACAGAGGGAGGCAGTAGCTGAGGGCTCGCCGCCCGTTGACCTCCTCTGGACGCCCCTGCACCAGCCACCCACAAGTGTGGTCTCAAGAAACCATCCTGAGAGCACTTAAGAAATCAGTGGTGCTCATGACCTTGCCTTAGGTGATAAAAGGAAAACAGGTTCAGACGGGTGATACCAAGTGTGGAAGGTTGGAGGGCAAGTCAGACCCTCATCCAGGCCCAACTCCAAGACTAACTTTCCAAGTTTGGCTGTGGGTCTGAGGGACAGACAGATGGGTCGGTGGCTGCCCTTGCTGACACAGAGGAGTGTCAATAGCCAGGACACTGCACGGAAAGAAGCCCCTGATCAACGCCCCCCCAGGAGGATCCCAGCCCAGTGCTCCTCCATGGACTAATTTTTGGTGACAGAAAGGCGAGGGCGACCCCTCCCACCTTCACCCCATACCCCAGCCGTCCGGACCTATTAGCAGATGCCCTGAGCTCCTTTTCTGCCTCTGAACAGGAGGCACCTCTAGATCATCAGCTCTGGGACAGACCTTGGCCCCTCCTCACTCCCAGCACCCCACTCCCCCACCCCACTTCCCCTCCTGTGTCCGATTCATCTGACTGCCCAGGGTCTGGCTTAGGGCCTGGGTCTGAGCAAATTGGTGCCAACAGACTCCAAAGCCAGCACCTAAAGCCTAGTTGGCATCCACCCCAGGTAGACATGGGTTTGGTGGGGATGGACTAAGAGGTGGGATCAGCCACTTCATATTCTCTGTGCCAAGATGGCCCGGGGACAGGATGGCTGAGCAGAAATCTGTGGGGAGCAAGGGATACTGTCCCAGGCTCCTGGGCCCAGCTGCACACACTCCCAGGGGTGAAATCTATAAAGCCCCACCAGGGCTCTGCAGCAGCTCACCTTCTGTCTCATGGAAGATGCGGGGGTGTGTGTGTGTGTGTGTGTGGCAGGGCCCTCAGAGACTCCAGGTCTAGGGCAAGAGACTCACAAGGTTATGTAAGCCATCCTCCACGACCAGTCCTTCCTTCACTAAGAAAGTACTGATGAGTCACGTGCCAGCTGCTTAGGGCTACAGCTATGACCACACATGGCTTCTACCCCTAGGGGACTGTGCTCCACGAAGACAAGTAACAGGCAATTAGGGTGCAGGGTGATTCAATACAACAGAGGAAGTACAGGGTCCAGAGGAGCACAGATTAGGTCCCAGTTGTGGAGGATGAAGCCTAAGTAGGAAAAAACCCTGGTCCTTCCTGAGCTGACTGTGCCCCAGGTGGCCTGCTGAAGGGGCCCTGCTAAGACAAATGGTGGAGGCAGAGAGAGCCCAGCGATGAGAGGATGGAGTGGCCAAGGGGCTGAAAGCAATGGCTGGACAGTGTAGAGATGGATGACCAGTCTGTGTTCTATACGGATACCCTGGTTCCTGGTGGGACGAGGGACCATTAGGTAGTGACTGCCTCCAGCCAGGTGAGCTAGGGGTGGCTGAGAGGAAGAACACATTCCCATGGTCAGTCTGTGAGCTCCCCAAGAGTGGAATCTGTGGTTTAGGGTCTCTCCACCTCCCATCCCCACAGTGCTGGATGCTTGATCAGTACCTGGAAGGTAGCCTGTACACCTCTCAGACAAGACTAGGCTGTATTTGACCGCAACCCCCAGAAGAAGTGTTTGTGGACTTACATGCTGAATCAGCGAGGATGTCACTTAGAATGTAGGAGAGGCACACTTTACTGCCACATGGTCCTCCCAGCCCTGCTGGGGGTTTCCTGGGGTGGCTTAGTTACCCATCCCTCCAGCCACTAGGTGGCAGCACACGTGGGCCCGATGCCAGGGCTGCCAGCTCCTCCTGCCCCAAGCCAGTGGAGCCAGGGACTGGTTCCCTCACACCCCTTCCCAGACAAAGGCAGGGGAAAGCCAGCCTTCCCTTGGCATGGCAACAAGGGCTTTTTGCAGGTTCATCCCCCATGGAGTTTAGGGGATTCCCCACTCCTATCCCCAGGGGTTGGTGGTCATTCTCTCTGCATGCTGTCTGAGCGGGACCTCTGTAAGTATGGTTCTGCCGGAGTCCAGCAGTGATGCATGGTCCCTGGGGACTGACAAAGAGTACAGGCAAGGCAAACACCAGATCCAGGATGAAACCCCAGCTTAGTGGGCCTCCTCTGACCACAGTGTATGTTACCTGGTTAGCACAATGCCTGGCACACAGCAAGCACTCGAAGAATATTAGACTATCCAAGGGGCGGGGCGGGTGCTTATGAGCAGTAATCTTTTTCTAATGTACGGTTTCCAACCTTTCTACAAAAATATTTCTTACTTTATAATGTCTAAACATTATTATTATTATTTAAAACAGGCTGGTTCACCCTTCCTCCTCCTCTCTTCTCCCCCGGCTGAGAATTCTTTGAAGGTGGGACCTGGGTCTGCCTGTGGATTAAAACTGGTAACCACAGCCCAAGGCATTTATTGCACTCTGACTGTGTGACAGGCATGGCTCTGAGGGGTTGGCATGTACTATACATAGATAACGTGGAAGGTTAAAGACCTGAACTCTACCACTCACTCTCTGTGACCACGGGCACGTTATTTAGCCTCTCTGGCCTCAGTTTTTCTATCTACAAAATGGGGATAATGCAGCCTACCTTAGGGGCTCCTGTTCTCTTCAGAATAGTTCCCTGCAGAAAGTGAGTGCAATCTGAGTGTAATTTGTTTACTATACACACTTGGCCTCTTGGTGACCCACAGAGCAATGGGTTCAGACCAAGCTGATCTCCATCACCCCTTGCAAATATCTCTCTCTCTCATGCTACCTGTTTTTAAGGTCCAGATCAAGGTTCCCTCATCTGCCTCTGCATCCCCTGCCCCACCAACTCCACAGCCTTCATAGTTTCCTTTTCGTGTGTGTATGTGTGTGTGTCCACCTTGCTCCCTTAACCTGATGTGTACTCTCTGAGGGACAGGGTTAAGAAAAGGAGACATGATGAAGCCAGGAAGCTGGGTGGTGGGAGCTCAGGTAAATCCCCTCCCCTCCCTGGGCCTTGATCTTCTCATCTGAAAAATAGGGATAATATTCCCTACTTCATAGGATTGTTGAGAGATTTAAAGGAGATAATCCATGTAGGGGTCAGCACTGTGTTAGGCCCATAGCCAGCTCAGGAGATATAGCTATTAAAAAAGAAAAGCATTTTGTGAATCAATGCTCATGGTCATTACTCACTTCCCCACTAGAGGGCACTCCAGCTGCACTGAGAGGCTGTCACACAGCCCACTGGGCCTCCAGCTGCTCTGCCCCATCCCTCCGAAGCATCAAGAGTTAAGGTTACTCCACAGATCCCCTAAGATGTGTGTAATTTGGCGACAAGGGTCACAGAAATATGTAATTCTGGAAACCATTACTTCTTTCACTTCTGCACAGTTCTTTTTTGGGGTGGGGGGCTGGAGAGCTCCCCCAAATTGGGCTTTGGGCCTTTAGGACAAATTGGAGATTCTGAGTTCTGCATTGTGCACAGCCTCTTTTCTGCAGAGTCCTGCCTGCCCTTCCCGTGCCAACTGCCACAAAGTCACAGGCTGTCGGGGTGGGAAGGGGCCCTGAGACAACCTTAGCACTAGTGGGGGAGGGGGGGACTGTGGTTGCCCACGGAGGCCCGCCTGCTGCCTTGCCTGCCACCTTGGGTCATCTCACCTTCCCTTCCCAGACTCTGTTCTTTCTCACTAAAAAAAATAAAATAAACACCAAAAAACCTCTAAGATGGCTTCCTCTGCAGCTAGGTCGCCCTCCCTTGCCGAGGCTAACGTGCTCTGCTTTTACTCTCCCACTCTCCATCCTCATTAGAGCCTCCAGAGACAGCCAGAAGTGGGCAAAACTGAGAACCAGTGGCCCAGCCTGGGTGATAAAACTCAAAGAGAAGTGATTTAAGGTCAAATTCAAGTTAGATCCCTCTGTCAGGAGGCGAGGCATACACAACAAATCCTGAGAGAGGGAAGCTGTGGGCAGGGAGGCAGGTGCCCCCCCAAAGCCTCTCCCTGTTCCCCACGACGAGGGAGACCAAATTCACTCTCCCCCTGGGCTCTAATTCCAGGCAGCTCAAGGCTGGGGGAGATGAGGGCTCTCACGTGCAGAAGCCACCCCTCCCTGCCACCCCCTCAGGTGGGCACCCCACCTGCCTCACCCACCCGCTTCCTTTTGGCCTCCCCAGACCCTGGTTTTGTCAGCGAGGATTATCCTTCCCCCTTGTCCCCATTCCCAGGCCCCTCTTGCTGAAGCTGGAGCTGGCCAGGGCCTGCTGCCAGGGGCTCTTCGGGGGCTCACAACCACCCCCTTGCCCAGCTGGGGCCCCTCTGGAAAGACCCGCCCGCCTGGGCGGCCGCGGATCTGTCCCTCCCCTGCAGGCCCCGTGTTGCGCCCGGGCTGGGGGCCCGAGAGGGGCCTGCTGGGGCTGGGCCAGGTTACCTTCAGGAGGAAAGTTTTGGGTTTGGGTCCCCTCTTCTTGGGCCCATACAGCTCACGCTCCCTCTCCCTGCGGCCGAGAAACGCCAGAGGTTAAAAAGAGCCCCTTCCTGGGCCCCACTCCGCGCTGCCCTCC
Organism: Lipotes vexillifer; assembly: GCF_000442215.2. NCBI lineage: Eukaryota > Metazoa > Chordata > Mammalia > Artiodactyla > Lipotidae > Lipotes > Lipotes vexillifer. The sequence goes on along the minus strand of NW_006780611.1, from coordinate 9,839,410 downwards.
CCGGCTCTCCCGCTTCCCCGCGCGGCGCCCCAGCCGAGCCTCAGCCCCGCCGCCTCTGCCAGCTTCCCAAACTCACTTCTGCTCGAAGGCTGCAATGAGCCGCGAGTCCAGGATGTTCTCCTCCGGCTCCCAAGTGCTGTACCTGCCGAGTTACGCAAGCACAAAATAAAAAAGAAAACCAGGGAGCCAGAGGCACATGCGAGGGAGCAAATGTGCGCACCCTCCAAGGGAAAAAAAAAAAGGCCCCGGTGTGCGCTGCCTCCCTTCCCCCCTCACCCCTGGATCCCGTGACACTCACTTGATGGCCCACCCCTTCCATTTCACCAGGTACTCGATGCGTCCCTGAAAAACAGAGAAGGAAAAGAGGGGGGAGTGGGGGTGGGGAAGATGCGGGGACGCGAGGAGGCGGCTGCGCGGGGGTGGGCGAGAAAGCCCGGGTTAGCGGGACCGCTTCGCCCCGATGGCCCGCGGATCTGGGGGCCGGCTGCGGGGCTAGGCGTCCCGCCCTGGGAGGCGGCTAACCTTTCGGATCCGCCGTTTGATGATGGATTCGGCCGCGAAGACCCGCTCGCCCACTGCAGACAGCTCCATCTTGCTCAGCGGCACCCACAGCCCATAATACTCCCTGCTCCCGCGGCCGGTGCTGCACCGCTCGCGCACGCGCCACAGCGCCCAGGCTCGGCGGGCGGGCGCGCGGCGGGGCGCGCGCTCGCGTTCCAGCTGCGGGCCATCACGTGACTCTCTGGGCTGGCGCGCCGTTGCCAGGACCTTCTCCTCCCCCGGGGCGGTTGCTAGGGAAAGTGAGCGCACGCGGGGCGGGGGCGCGCGCTGGTTCTTAAAGGGGCCTAGCCTGGTTGGGGGAACCGGGGCCGGAGGCCGGGAGGGAGATGCTTGGCCTGCGCGAAGCCGGGCTGGGGGTGGTGCAATCTTACAAACACTTTCTCATTCCCCTCTGCATCTTCTCGGCCCTCGCGAGCTGACAACTTCTCCCTCTGAATCCTCCCTTGAAAGTGTCTCCCGGCCCCGGGCGGGGAAGGGCAGTGGAGTCTCTGCAGCCGCTGCTCATCCTCCTAGCAGAAGTTTGCAAACAGTTAAATATGATACAGCAGAAATGCATTTGCTGTTGCCTGGCCAGGCCCTGCGGGAATTTCTTTAAAACATTGCCCCCCACCCCACCCCTTATCCATTATTTATGTATTCGTGGGAGTGTGGTTTTGTAACCAGTTCAGATGAATTAAAACAAAAACGCCACCGCAGGAAAGGGTGGGGGAGGCAGTGAATGGGGCCGAGGAAGGCCGGGGTGATCCTTTGCATCTGTTTTTCTGCCGGGGTCTTGGGCGGCACCTGCCCTCGTCCGGGAGGTCGGGTGAAGACGCAGCGAGGAAGATGTGGCCGTGGGGCGGTTCGGAAAAGAGAGGCCGCAGGGTGACAACGAACTCCCCACATACCAGATTGGGCCCGAAGCGGGTCATCCTTGGGTCATTCGGCAGAAGCCGCCCTCGCGGTCACGTCTGTATATTTTCTAATTCCCAGGCCCCGTGCCGCGTCACCCTCCTGCCCCCTACAGTTCCTCTAATGGTTCCGCCATTGCTCACGGGGAGACCAGAGCCCAGCTTCCTATTTGGGGAGGGGCTGGGAGACCTAGGCTGTCTTGGCAGGGACGCAAAGTAGCCCTGCCACACAAAACGCTCCATTTCTTTTATTTTGTATTATTTAAACTTTATTTTTTTAAAAATCACACCAACAGTCCTGTACTTTGTAAATTTTTTTAAAAGTAAGAAAAAAAGCAACCGACTATAATCTCCATCAAACCATTAACCTCTTCACGGATCTTTTTCCAGCCTCTGTCCTATGCCTATATAAACACACATATATATGCACATATATACACTGTATATAGATGATATAGATATATTTAAATTCTTTCTTTTTAGCAAAATGGGATCATGTCACACTAGCTGGAATCCATTTGTCTCAATGAGATAAAGTGGACCTCTTTTGGTGTCACTAAGTACAGATTTCCCCATCATTATAGTGGCTGTGGTGGGGTTGCGATGGAGGTGGAGAGAAACGGGAATGTGGTAAGGCTCAGGGGTGTCTCCTGCGCTCATTATTTATTTATTTATTGGAAAGGAGGATTTTTACATGTCTGTGGTGCAACACCAATTCTTGTGGTTTCAGGTCAACCGCGTCAAAATTTCTGCTTCTCACTCCTGCATGTCTGCTGATTTGTCCAGTTATTACCTTGGGAGAAATCCCCCTCCCCCCTGAAAATCGACATGCTCTTGAGAGATAGCTATTTGCTGGCCAGCCCAAAGTGGGCTCCTGTGTAAGGATAGAGCTGCCCTCCTGGGGGTGGTGTGGGTGGATGGACAGGTAAGCTATGTGGATATGAGTGTGTGTGTGTGTGTGTGTGTGTGTGTGTGTGTGTTCTCAGGCTGAGGGACACAGGCAGCCAGATGAAGCAGGTAAGCATCAATCCATTTGTTAGTTCATTCGGCAGCTTTCGTGAGCCCTTTTTGAGGCTTTGTGTTAAACTGTCAGAAACAAAGGTGCCTCAGGCTTGAGGACCTCTCAGGTGAGAAAGGTAACTGCTATGCAGTGTGATTAGTGCTGGAATAAAAATGTATTCATTTCTTACGGCTGCTGTAATGGTACCACAAATTCAGTGGCTTGAAACAACACAGGTGTATTATCTTACAGTTCTGGAGGTCAGAAGTCCCAAATTGGTGTCATTGGGCTCTAGGGAGAGAATCCATTCCTTGCCTCTTCCAGCTTCTAGCAGCTGCTGGCATTCTTTGGCTCATGGCTGGGTCACTCTAGTATTTACTTTTGCCTTCCCTTGACTGACCAACTGCCTCTTTTTCATAAGGACCTTTGTGATTACATTGGGCCCATCCATATAATCGAGGATAATCTCCCCATCTCGACACCCTTACCTTATCTGCAAAGTCCTTTTCACCATAGGGTAACATATTACATAGGGTATATAAGGTATCATGTTCATAGGTTCTGGGAATTAGAATGTGGACGTCTTTGGGTGGGTGGAGCATTATTCAACCTGCCACAAACAGCAGGTATAGGATGCCCTGGGAGTCTAGATATATTAGTCAAATTTCTCCAGAAACAGAACCAATAGGATATATGTAGAGATATATAAGAGGAGATTTATTATAGGAGTTGGCTTACATAGTTATAGAGGTCTAAGAAGTCCACTGTCTACAAATTGAAGAACCAGGGAAGCTGGTAGCAGAAGGCCTGAGAACCAGGGGCTGCTGCTATAAGTCCCCAAGTCTAAGGGTGTGAGGAACTCCAGTGTGTGAGGGCAGGAGAAGGTGAATGTCCGGGCTCAAAAAGAGAGGGAATTTGCCGTTCCTCTGCCTTTTGGTTCTATTCAGGCCCTCAGTGGATACCGTGGTGCCTGTCCACGTTGGTGAGAGTGGACCTCTTTATTTGGTGTACTGAATCTAATGCAGACCTGTGAGCGATAATGTTTACTAGCTATCTGGGCATCCCGTAGCCCAGGCAAGCTGACATAAAATGAACCATTGTACTAGTTAAGGGAACAGCCCACTGCCTGGAGGAAGGGAGGCTGGGAAGGCTTCTCAGAGGTGGGGACATTTAATTTGGAACTTGAAAGATGAAGGGGAGTTTGCCTGCTAGTGAAGAATGAGAAAGACATCCCAGGTAGAGGGGTGAGTAGAGCAAGAGCTTCCATGAGAGAAAGTCCCTTCCACCTCTTCCACAGTCTGAGATTTGGTCCAACACCACAAGGTGTTCAATAAATATTTGTTGGATACATGAATGGGCCATTGAAGGAATTTTTCTTTTTCTTTCTTTTTTAGTTTTTATTGGAGCACAGTTGATTTACAATGTTGTGTTACTTTCTGCTGTACAGCAAAGTGAATCAGTTACACATGTACATATACCCACTCTTTTTTAGATCCTTTTCCCATATAGGTCATTACAGAGTACTGAGTAGAGTTCCCTGTGCTATACAGTAGTTCCTTATTAGTTATCTATTTCATATATAATAGTGTGTATATGTTGATCTCCACCTCCCATTTATCCCTCCCCACCTTGAAGGGATTATTTAAGAGTAAGTTTGACCCTATAACATATGTGTGGATTCAGACCCAGAAAACAGCACTGAGTGTCCCCTTCCATCCCTGTGTTGGGCTCTAGGAACTGAGGTACACAGAGGGATGAAGGTGCAAACAGATGTGATGTGAGCTGTGCAACTTTTAGTTGTCAGTCTCTCTGAGCCTCAGTTTTCTTCATCTGTAAAATGGGGGTAACCATGCCTGTCTTGTAAGTTTATTGTGAGGATAATGAGATAACATAAGTATGGCACCTGGAGCTCTGTCCAGCACATAGTAGGTATGTGATAGTGGGAGTGTATGTACGTGCCCTAGACCAGCTCATAGCTAGAGAAATATACATACGCACACACACAATGTATATACAAGTTTTTCTTCCACTGAAACTCAGTTTATTGGATCAGTTCTAGAAATTGAAACCGCATTGGTCAAAAATAACACGAAACACCTTACGTGGCATTCATCGTGTTTCAAGGACTCCTCCAAGTGCTTTACATATGATATTAACTAATTGAATCCTCAGAATAATCGTATGAGGTAGATACTATTATTATTCCACTTCACTGTTGAGGATATTGGGTTTCTACCCAAACATGGAAGATGCTGAGATGAACAAAACTTAAGTTCTACATCCATTAGATGCCCTTCATCTCCTCCTGGTACCAGATGAGATCTGCCATGTGATGTAATTTGACTTACAAAACTATGGACACAAAAAGCTGAAGATACGCAGTCAGGTGACAATACGAGTCCCAAAGAGTGGAACCATGTATAGTTCCTTCCGAAGTATTGTACTCTGAAATTACGGCCCCCAAAGAAAGGCTATAACTATTTTTAGAAAGAGAGCAGTAGAGACTTTTGGAAATATGCCTGAATACGGTCATAATTGGGCAAGGGATACAGGGAATGCCAATTTTGGCAGAGGGATCTTTTGGAAAGGCAGTTCTGACCAAGTCATTCCTCCATGTAAGACTTTTCAACACTGGAAGGAGCTAAAATATCAACGGAGGTGGGGGGAACCCTCTCAGTGGCTCATCGCTGTCTCTAGAAAGCAACCTGAGTTCTTTCTCATGGCGAAGGGGCCCTTCATGATGGTTTCCACTCCATGCCCCCCATCCCGGACAACCCCTTCCTTTGGTCTCATCAGACCACCTGCTGTTTCCTGAATGGTCTCTGCTTTTTCACACTTTTGCATCTTTGGTTCATCTGGGAAGCATCACATATCTTTGAAAACACAGTCCTGGAGTGTCCTTCTGTATGAAGCCATATCTGGTCCACCAGATAGAACTGGCCAGGCTTCCTTGGCCCCATTTGAGTATTTTGCAGAGTTCCAGGAGCACTGAAGAGTTCTGTTGGGTCACTTGTCATCTCCTCCTACAAACCATGATCTCCCTGAGGGCAGGGTCCCCTATACCCCTCACTTCCCTGACATTGGGTAGCCAACCAACTAATATTTACTGAGTGCCACCCATGTACCCAGCACTATTCTAGGTGCTGGAGATCTGGCAGAGAAAAGACAGACCCCTGCCCTCAAGAAGCTTAGATTCTTATGAGGGCAGCAGACAGACATTGAACACACAAGACAAGGAGATGATTTTCAGGCCAGATATGTATTATAAAAAGACTAAGATCGGGCTTCCCTGGTGGCGCAGTGGTTGAGAGTCCGCCTGCCGATGCAGGGGACACGGGTTCGTGCCCCGGTCCGGGAAGATCCCACATGCCGCGGAGCGGCTGGGCCCGTGAGCCATGGCTGCTGAGCCTGTGCATCTGGAGCCTGTGCTCCGCAACGGGAGAGGCCACAACAGTGAGAGGCCCGCGTACCGCAAAAAAAAAAAAAAAAAAAAAAAAGACTAATATCACATGGTAGGGAGAGGTGGATGGGGTGCTCAGCTAGGGTGGTCAGAGCAGGTCTTTTGCGGGGCCATATCTGAGATGAGCCTTGTATGAGGAAAAGGAGGCAGCTACATAGACCTGGGAGTTTTCCAAGCAGAAGGAGCAGCAGGTGCAAAGGCCCTGAGGCAAGGACATGCTCAGCATATCTGAGGGACAGAAGGAAGCCTGGGGGGCTGAAGTGGAGACTGAGGTCTTCCAGGAAGGCAAGGCGCCCACGTGCAGAGGCCACGAAGGAGATCTTGGGCGTTGTTCTGAGTGCAGTAAGGAAGCTCTAGGAGAGAACTCACGGCAAGAGGAGAAGGGTCCTGACACAGCAAGGTTAACACAGAGGCAAAGCCTTGGGTGGTTGGAGTGGTCCTGAGGGCCAAGCTGTGGCTGCTTCTCACATCAGCCACAGCCCAGCCTCCTGGATGTAAGTCCAGGGCAGAGGCAGAGGGCTGTAGATAAAAAGGGAAAGGGCTGTGTCAGGAATCTCCAAGCTTGGGCACCGTCTAACAGAGGTGAGCAAGGGGGAGGAAGCCGTTCCCCTGGTCTGCTGGTTCGTTAAGCTTCTCTACAAAGACACCCCAAAGTAGAACGATTTGTTTCTCTCTTCAACAACCATCTGGCTGTTGAGGCTGGTGGCCCCCAGCGAGGTCAGCAGGACTGAACTGGTGGGAGGTGGTCAAGGCCATGATTGGGAGAAGCCGACTCCTGACAATTACAGATAGAATCCAGGGCCGATTCCATCTCCTGTGGGCCCCCTGGCCCTGGCCAACCCTCCCTCTTCTAGTGAATGCAAAACAGATGAGAAGAAATACAAAGTTCACGGCTGTTCTCTTTCCTCTCCCA
>NW_006780611.1:9818416-9832576 GCF_000442215.2 Lipotes vexillifer | reverse complement strand
GGCTCTTCCTGTTTTGCTGAGAAACTCCCCCCACCTCGAATACTTTTTGGTTGTTTGGGAGGGGATGTTAATTTCTCCAGGTCCTTTTTCACTGGGAGGAAAGGTTAGTGCAACCTGACAGGTGGTGCCGGGAAGCTGCATGTGGGAGAAAGAGAAGCAACAGGCCGGTGTTCCTTTTGGTTTCATCCAGCCAGTTGTGCCAAGCCGCGTGGCCCCCGCCCGGGAGCAGTGGGCCAGCATGAGGGCCAGAGAAGGCTGGCTGCTGCCCTCGGCCTCACCATCCTGGCTTCATCCCCTCTCCTGCTCACAGAGGGGACCAGTGTCACCCCAGAGCTGGCAGACCTGGCTGGAGAAGGAGAACCTCTCACTGTGTCCCATCACCTTTGCCTTTTCCTCTTTGTCTCCTTCCCTGGGATCTCGAGGGTAAGTGATAGTAAAGACCAAAATCTTACTGTGACACGGCAGTTCTGGGCCTGTTTAAATGATAAACTTCCAGGGGTTCAATTAGAAAGAATCCCTCTGATGGATTTATTGAGTTCTGCCTGTGAAATGCACGCCCCGCAGAGAAAGCTGCTGTGTCCAGCTACGCAGCCCCGATACAGTGGGAGGGGAGTGGGTCTCCAGAGCTTGGGGACACACCTGGGCCTCTCAGCCATTACTGGGAGGGATTTCCCAGGGGTGTGAGTTCCCAGGTGAGGAGGTAGGCCGCAGCCAGAGAACGAAAGAATGTGTCGCCCTGATTATGAAGCTGAGAAGCAGTCACTCTGGTAGAGGCCCCCGGCAGGGGGAGGCTGCCCCCGACCTTTGTCACCAGCTGAGTTCATCACCGTTCCTCCAAGGCTGTCAGAGAGTATTCCAGTATTGTGTATATGACCCCGATTTGTAAGGTGGACTCTTCCACCTGGGCAGTCCTGCTGTCGGGCACAGGCCTTCACCTGGACGGGGTGCCCATGAGGACTTTGCCAAAGAGAATTTGCATCCGGATCTTCCTGTTCTGAGCCCTGGAGGGAAAAGGAGGCCTAGGGCATCTCGGCCTCAGACTCTGGGTTAGGTCTTCAGGCCACCGTCTCTCAAAGAGAAATGGAACATCTCTCTGGGGGACACCGTGGGCCACGACCTTAGTTGCAGGAGGGCTGGGGACGCTTCTGTCCTCCAAGTCCTGTGGGACCCGTAACTGGTGATGGCTGTTTATAGCAGGCAGAGTCGTGACCCATGCCCACTTCCTGAGTGAATTTAAGAGGGCCTGGTGGTCAGCTCAGGGGCCTGCTGGGATTTGTCCTATTCTAGACCCCTCACGAACAGAAAGAAGAGGTGATGAGACTGTCTCAGGTAACTCACACATTACTGTGAATTCTTTGGATATCCTTAAAAGCGGTTTTTGTGTGCAGAAAAGATTATTCAGGGGGTTGTTTTGGTTTTTAAAAATTAATATTCAATTTATTAAAGTTATGCATAAAAGAAAAAACCCTAGTTCATCCTTAAGCTCTTAATTTCAGCTTACATTACTTATTATTTTAATTATAGGTCTAGCAAAGTTTAGCAATCACTTTTAAGAAGGCTTTGATTAATTTTGGTCTCATTTCCAAACTTCAACTCCTTTAAACATTTCATACTGCATTATCCAGCACATATATTTGCTTAACTTCCTAAGTATAATAGACTGACAAACCTTCTCAAGTAATTAAGCCTAACACATTCTTATAAGCCTAACACATTTAGCTTAAAACTATGGTGACTTTGAAGTTCGATGAGCTGTCCCAGTTCTGTGTATGAAAGAGTAACATCTTAAGTGATGATCAATTACTCGATTACATATTTTAAATTGGAATCACAAGGCAATCTAATAAGCCAAGTTCTCTTTAACATTATAAGGATGTAAAATAGCAAAACTGCCTTCACATAAAAATATGAACACTTCAGTTTTTGTTCTTTTTACATTTCTGTACCTAATTTAAATCTTCCTGGGGGTAAAAAGTACTTACTCACTAGGGAAACCATTTAGTCATTTGAAGCAATTTTTGAGGATACCTACGCAGCTGTTTGAAGTCACGTAATGACCCAAGACCTATAGGCCAGGATTCTTGCCTGTGACCCTCATGGGCCATTCAGAGATCTATGTATAGATGCTTATCTCAAGATCTCCCATGTGGGGTCATCTCAGAGCCCTTGGTCCATATCCTTGGGTTTGAATCATATCACTACCTAATTCTTCCCTCTGTTCATGGAAATCTGTAACTCTGACCTTTGTTTCTACATCATTGATTGGATTTTGTATCATTTTGCCTCTTAAAATATATAAAAATACCTAAAGTCCTTTGCATTTGATGATATTAGTAGCTAACATTTATTGGAGGCTTACTCTGTGCCAGGAATAGTTCTATGTGATTTTCACGTATTAATTCATTCAATTCTATCAACTCTTGAAGTAGGTGCTATTAATTTTCCCATTTTACAGATAAAGAAACTGAAGCACAGAGAGATTAGGTCATTTGTCCAGGGTCACATGGGCAGTTAAAAGATGATTCAGGATTCAGAGACCATGCTTACCTGGGACCTTGCTCTTTTAAAAAATTCCTGGCAGGACCACTTAACTCTCATAACAATTAAAAGACTTCTGCTCTCTCTCAGGACTTTGACTACTGAGTCAGGACTCCACACTTAGACACGCACGTCACATGGGTCTGTATCTGTTCTGAGTTAGCTCTGATAAACTGATCTTTACATTTTGGGAAATGGCCCTTGCTTCTCAGTCTGAAGAAATAGTGCGGAAACGTTTTAGCAAAACATAAACAATGGGGATGTATCAGTAAGCTTTTGCAATCGAACAAAATACCCCAAAACTCAGTGGTTTAAAACAATACTCATTTATTCTTTTTTAAAAACAGCTATATTGAGATATAATTTACCTATAATAAACGTATATATTTAAAGTGTACAATCAGTGAGTTTTGACATATGCATAAACCTGTGAAACCATCACCGCAGTCAAGAGACTTTCGAGGGAGCCTCCCCAGCAAGACCAGCCACACAGTCGGTTTCTAAATCCACTGGAAAATCACTCAGAACAGTATTTTCAAGTTCTTATCATTTTCCAGGCACTCTTCTGGGTGCTAGGGACCATATTTTGTTATCATAGGAACTGGACCACCTTTTATCATCGTTGGAATAGGTTGATGATAATATCGGCCTTCCTCTGGCACAACCAAAGCACCGGCCATCTGGAAAGGCAGGACATTTGGATGCCCTTGGACCTGGGCAAGGGAGGCCCCAGGCTTCAGAGAGCCCCAAAGCAATTATCCTTTATAGCTGTTTTTCTAAATTAGGATCCAGGGCCCAACCTGTTTACATGGTAAATCTTTTAAAATTTAGAACAGTTCCTATTTTTCTCATGTGAATTGAAGGAACTAAGCTATTGTCCTGTAGAATGTTCCACCTTCTGGATTTGTCTGTTTGGTTCCTTGTCATGACATGAGTTCAGCTGGTCCTTTTGTCTTCTTTTTCCCCCGTGTCTAATCTACCTCACTCAGTAACTCAGATGGAGCAAGCAGCCCTCCACCCCACAAAATCTATGAGGATAAGAAGATGAGAATTATGGAATTACAAGTGTCACTTCATGGGAATTTCTAGAACATTTCACCAAGTAACTGGAGACGTGACATTCTTTTCAAGCACACCTGGAATATTTATGCGAATTGACCATTTAGCTCATCAGAAAGCAATGTTTGGATAATGTCAAAAAGTTGGCTTGAACAAATAACATTTTCTGACCACCATGTAATTCAAGAAGTAGTTAGTAACAAAAAAAATATAGAAATAAAAAAACCCTCTTTAAATAATTCATGACTGAAAAGAAAGCATAATAAATTTTTGAGTATGCTTAGAAATGAATGATAATGAAAATTCCACACATCAGAACGTATGGGAGGCTTCTATGAGATAAAAAGGCTGAAAATCAACAAGCCAAAGATTCAACACAAGAAGTTAGCAAGAGAACAGCTGAATAAACTCAAAGAAAGTAGGAAGAAGGAAATGTAAAAGATAAGAATAGAAATAAACGAAACAAAGAACAACCATAAGGTAGATGTGACTAATGACGCCAGATTCTGGTTCTTTGAACAGACTAAGAAAATGGGCAAACCTCTGGCCAGTCTAAACAGGAAACAGAGAGGTGGCACCCATAAACTATTGAGAGGAATTGAAAGGAAACGTGACTTCAGACAAAGAATAAATTTAAAATATGTTAAGAGAATATTAGGAGCACTTTTTGGCCAGTAATCTTGAAAATTTAAATCAAATTTTGAAAGTTTAAATCGAGTGTGCACAATTTTCTACACTTACAAGTAATAAAATTTGGCTCCAGAAGGAATTTAAATGTGAACAGTGTTGTAACCATTTAAAAAATTGAGGGACTTCCCTGGTGGTCCAGTGATTAAGACTTCACCTTCCAATGCAGGGGGCGTGGGTTCAGTTGCTGGTTGGGGAGCTAAGATCCCACATGCCTCGTGGCCAAAAAGCCAAAAGATAAAATAGAAGTGATACTGTAAGAAATTCAATAAAGACTTAAAAAAAATGGTCCACATCAAAAAAAGCTTTAAAAATAATAAATAAAAAATAGAATTAGTTACCAAAAATCTTTATATCAAAGAATATCAGAACTGAACTTTTTAAAGAAATCAGGAGTTTCATCAAACATTTAAAGACTTAGTAATTTCAATCTAATACAAACTCTTCCAGAGAACAGAAAAAATACCAATACTCCCTAACTCATTTTTTATGAAGTTGGCTTAATCTTGGTATCCAAACCAAAGCCTGTTGGAGAAAGGAAATACAGGCCAATCTTTTTCATAAACAAAATGTCAGCAAATGGAATCCAACAATACATATGAAAGATAATGCATCATGACCAAGTTGGATTTGTCCCAGCAATGCATTAGAAAATCAAGCAATGTGATTCATCACATTAACAGATAACAGGAGAAAAACCATATGATCATCTCAATAAATGCAGAAAACATCTTTGATAAAATTAAACCTCCATTTTAAAAAATTCCAAGCAAACTAGGAATAGAAATTCTCTTAACTTAATAAAAGATACTTTTTTAAAAAAACATTAATTGAACATGTTAGTAAGTGATAAAATGTTAAGATCAGGAACAAGGCAAAGATGCCTACTTTCGCCATTTTTATTCAACATTAAAGTACGGTAGAGCCAGGAAAAATGAATAAAGAACATAAAATTGGAACAGGAGAAACAAAGCTGCCATTATTTACAGATGATCTGATCACTCTCTCTATATAGGAGTTGCTGAGAATTGTGCCTGGCACATGGTAGGCACTCAAAAAATATTTGTTGAATGAATGAATGCATGATTGGATGGAGAAAAGTGTGTAAAAATGATTCACTCTGACAGTGATTTGTCAATTTCTGTTTGTAGTTTTGTTAATTTTTTCTTTATATAGTTTGAAGCTTCGTTGGCAAGGAAGGTTAGAATTTTTCTATCTTCCTGATGAAACTTGTATCACTTGCATCAAAGATAAAGTGACTCGCTGTGTCATTAGTTATTTTATTTATTTTTGCCCTGAAATCCCCTTTTTTCCCCCTCTGAATATTAAAATATGTACACCTGCTTTCTTTGGGCATTTTCCCAATATATATTTTTTATCTGTTTACTTTGCAACTTAGATTTTGTTTTTATATCAAATCTGCCAAATCCTTGCCTTTTATAAATTGCTATAAAATTCACATAACATAAAAGTCACTATTTATTTATTTTTTCTCACTTGCATTATTTTTTTCTTCCCGTTTTATTGAGATATAATTGACAGTACAGCACTGTATGAGTAAAAAGTTATCTTGGAAAAGTGTCTATTCATGTCCTCTGCCCATTTTTTTTTTTTTTTTTTTGCGGTACGCAGGCCTCTCACTGTTGTGGCCTCTCCCGTTGCGGAGCACACGCTCCGGACGCGCAGGCTCAGCGGCCATGGCTCACGGGGCCAGCCGCTCCGCGGCATGTGGGATCTTCCTGGACCGGGGCACGAATCTGCGTCCCCTGCATCGGCAGGCGGACTCTCAACCACTGCGCCACCAGGGAAGCCCTTCCATTAACTTTTATGATTGGACACGAAGTACTAAGGGGCATCCCAGAACATCCTCTAGGTTTCAGATATGCTCTCCCTGCCTCCACAGTGCAGTAGCAAACCAGTTTCCCTTCGTAGTCAAGATCAATCACCCCAGGCAGTAATCCCTGTCTCGGTTTAGTGGCAGGGAGACCCAAAATGGCTGGTAGCAGCTGCAACTCTTGGGAACCGCAACCTCCAAACCCACAGAGCTCGGAGTTGTGGGGTAGGGAAGCAAAAGTTCTTGCAAGCAGGTTATTAGGTGTAATAGTGAGAGGACCCACTCCTATTTCTATCCCTTAATTCTTGGACTCATATATTCTGGCGATGAGAGAGAAAGCACCATATACCGGTTTCTAACCCAATGAATAAACTGCATCCTGTAAGTTAGAACTCCATCCTTTAGGGTTGTTCTTTCTGCTTGGTAGCCTGGAAGATTTTCTCTTTATCTTCTAAGAGCGGGCATTTTACCAGGATGTGCCCTCGTGTGTGACTGTCTCATCAATCCAGATAGAATTCAGTGAGCCTTTAAATCAGTTGGTAGGCGTATTTTCCCCAGCTCAGGAAAAATTTCTTCTCGTATTTAATTATGACGTCTTCGCCATCTGTTTGCATTCGTCTCCATCTGGAACAGCTATTATTTGTCCATTAGATCTACTGGTTTTGTTCTGCTTTCCCTCATAAATTACATTTGGGGGTGGGGTGGGGATGATCTCTGTGTTTTTGAGATATTTCCTATATGTCACCTTCAGGGTTGCTAACTGGGTATCAGTAATCTTCAATTTACCTGTTGAAATTTTTTTAGTTGAAAACCATGTTTTATGCTCAGAGAAATCGTGTGTGTGTGTAATTTAAAAACTGAGACCCACTTGGATTCTATTTCATTAGGTATATTAGTTCTCTATTGTTACGGTAACTAATTACCAAAAATTCAGTGTATTAAAACAACATGAGGGCTTCCCTGGTGGCGCAGTGGTTGAGAGTCCGCCTGCCGATGTGGGGGACACGGGTTCGTGCCCCAGTCCGGGAAGATCCCACATGCTGCGGAGCGGCTGGGCCTGTGAGCCATGGCCGCTGAGCCTGCACATCTGGAGCGTGTGCTCCACAACGGGAGAGGCCACAACAGTGAGAGGCCTGTGTACCACAGAAAGAAAGAAAGAAAAAGAAAGAAACAAACAAAAACCATGAATTTGTTATCTTACCAGTTCTGGAGGTCAGAAGTCCAAAGTCAGTTTCACTGGACCAAAATCAAGGTGTGACAAGGCTGGTTCCTTCTGGAGGCTCTGAGGGGAGAATCTGCTTCTTTGCTTTTTCCAGCTTCCCAAGGCCACCTGCATACCTTGGCTCACAGCCACTTCCTCCATCTTCAAAGCACATCATTCTAACCTCTGGCGCTGTTGCCACATCTCCTTTTTCTGACTCTGACCTCTTGCCTCCCTCTTATAAGGACTCTTGTGATTTTATTGGGCCCACCTGGATAATCCAGGCTACTCTCCTATCTTAAAATCCTTAGCTTAATAACATGTGCAAAGTCCCTTTTGCTATATAAGGTAACATGTTCATAGGTTCTGAGATTAGGACATGGACATCTTTTGGGGGTGCATTATTCAGCCTACCACACTAGGCCTGTGTTCTAATTAATTGTCCAACTTGATCTTCCTTCCTCTGGTGGCAGGGGTGCCTCAGTTACCTTCCTTGGGAAGCCTGTTGGAATATTCTCAAAGCTAGGTGTTTGGCAAGTGGTGAAAGGCAGAGAAATTGTACACCATGAGTGCCAGTTCAAGGGTAGCGTCTGTCAGTAGTCTCACCTCCCTGAAATCCCAGAGGAAACTTCTCTGCAGTGTCTCCCAGTCTTGAGTCCATGCAGGCATCCAGGTGTTTGACTCTTCTCCATATACTTACTTCTTTAAAGCCATTGTCACATTGTTCTGTGATTACTTAATCTGTAGTGACTTCATGTGTTGATTTTGTTGGCTTCCTTTCTTAGCATTAGATTTCTTTATACGTTTTGGGAATTTTGGTTTGCCGACTTATTTTGCGAGGAAACTTTTGTTTCTGTTTCTCTTTTTTTTTTTTTTTTTTTTTTTTTTTTTTGCGGTACGCGGGCCTCTCCCTGTTGTGGCCTCTCCCGTTGTGGAGCACAGGCTCCGGACGCTCAGGCTCAGCGGCCATGGCTCACGGGCCCAGTCGCTCCGCGGCATGTGGGATCTTCCCGGACTGGGGCACGAACCCACGTTCCCTGCATCGGCAAGGCGGACTCCTAACCACTGCGCCACCAGGGAAGCCCTCTGTTTCTCTTTTTTCTCCTCTCTCCCTCTAGATAGTCCTCCCTGTGAGCATCTTTCAATTGCTGGGTCTTTGAGGCCCCAACCTTGATCCCATTTCACATCAGTAGCTCAGGTGGTTACTGTTCTGGTATTACTTTGGGCAATGACTGATCCAATGACAGAGCAGTGGGAAGTTAGCACAGCCCCTGGTCACAAGGTTTCTATCTCCCTACCTGTACCCCCCACCAGCTTCCAGACCTTCTTTTCACAAGCAGGGGACAATCCACCCAAGATCCAAGATGTCAAACAGTGAGGCTGGGCCCTCCCCTCCATTTTGTGAGCAGTCCTTGGGGGCACATCAGCTCATTTCTTGGTTGCATTTCCCTCTGTGCATACTCTAAGCATCATCAGTTTTTTCTTTTCCATCTATTTTCAGTCTTTCCGATTATTTTCTTCTCTAGGACCTCTCTTTCATTCTCTTCTTAATTATGGGTTTATTCCCTTTTTATTCTTTACTGTCATCTTGGAGGGGCGTCCAGGGGGGAATTGGCTGAATGTGTGTGATCACCTCATCGACCTCAACTAGCAGGTCTGTAAAATAATTAAACCCCCTGTTCTTCAGTCTACACAGATTTTGGATAAATGGTTGATTTAGAGACTTTTCTGAAGAGAGGATAAATGTCGTCACTAGCATATATAACAGGGGAGAGGAAGATCCAAAGGTGATTCCATATGGCTATAGCCTCAGGGACCAGAGTTTAAGGAACCAGGATGGTGAAGCAGATTTTGGAGGCAAAGACAGGGAGGTGAGACCTGAGGCTGGAGACAGAAGGAAAGGAGGACAGGGAGAGAGTCAACAGAGTGGCCCAGACTTAGTGTTTGTCAAGGCCTTCACTGAGGGGGTAGGAGGAGGAAGGAATGTCAGTCAAGTTTTGCTACGAGGGGCATTGCTCTAAAAGCGGACTCTCGGGGAGGGAAATCTCACCTTGCAGGTGCAACAGACAGGCCAGCAGAAAAGGCTCAGCCCTCCTTTGCGTTTGGCTCTGGGTGCCCCTTGCTGGGGGCACTCCTCCATGAACTCCTGTACCTGAAAGTCATCAACTAAGTTGAATAGGAGGCTTAAAGCAGAAAAGCAATGTGACTTGGCTCAGGAATTGCTCTCAGGGAAATCCACAGATGTCCCATCCTTTTATATCTGCTTACTCCAGAAGCTGACAATTGGAGCTCCCCTTTCTCATACATGGGTCCAAATGGAAAACGTTCCTGTGTAGTTTTGGTTTTCAGAGCCGTCTTTCAGCCCTGAGAGGAGGGTTGTCATAAGTCACAGCACGAGTGCTGGTGTCCATCCAGTTACTCCAGCAGCTGGAGCCACACCTATGAGAGGCAGGGAGGCTCTGCCGTCAGAATGGCTGTTGTATACAGTGAGGCCCTGGGCTCACAGGACTCACCTGTCTGGACCGGGAGGCGCCCATCTGGCGCTGTTCGTGGTCCTGAACCACAGCTGCTGGTCTTTATTGCGCTGTTATTCCACTTCCACTGGGGCAGTGGTGACTCCTGTTCAACCCCTCCCAGGGACTGGGAATCAAGTGAGCAGCGATGTAAGAGATAGAGAGAAGGGAAAAAAAAACAGACTGAGCCCTTTGGAGAATCCTGCTGCTGAGACATTTCCAGAGGGAAGAGACTGGGACTATTGTGACTGTCATTCACAAAGTTTTACCGTTACCAAGACATCTGGGAGGTTGGGAAGCACATGACCCCACCATTTCCCCCTGATGGTAAATTTATAGATGAGGATAGAGACATGGGACTGTGAATTCCTGGAGTTCAGGTTTCATGCTGGATTCCCTTATTGCCTTGCCTGTGTATATGGCAGGTATTCAGTAGGTGTTGGTGGAATTGATAAGATGGGGGTAAGAGGAAGAGTGTGAACTAGATACTTAGAATAAGTTTTGCTTTCATCCCTGCCCTGAAGGAGGGCAAAGGGGCTAACATTTGAGATTCAGCTGTTTCAGCCATTTGATATTAGGTTCTTTAGTTTAATCCTCATGAGAGATTTATCATGAATTTCCCAGTCAAGAATCAGACTCATAGAGGCAAGCCTCCTGAATGAGATCCCATTGCTCCTATGTGGGTGAGTCTAGGGCTCAAACCCAGGTCTTGCTGACTCCAAAGGCCATGTGTTTCCCATCATCACTGGCTACTTTCTTCTTTTGCAAGGAGAGAGACTTAAATTCCACAAGGGAAAAATGGGCTTGCAGTCGGCACAAGCATCTTGTTTGATGTCTGGAGATCATGTTAAAAGGTTAGAGAGCTGGTTTTGTGATGGCGACTATTGCCGATCAAGGTTTGGGGTCAGGAGCTTAGGTCTAGGGTTGGGGGTGGAGGGAGAGTATGGGCTCAACCCTCAGCAGGGCGCAGGGTTTCCCCCTATCTCAATGCCTCATGCATGTTCCAGCTTTGGACAGCAAAAGTAATGAGTAACTTCCAATGACAGAAGAAGTCATTAGGAGAGCCAATAAAGATACAACAGATCTGGCAGGGGAGCAAGATATGGCTCAGGTGATGTGATATGAGGCTCGGTCTAAGCTACAGCCAGGTGGTTTTCTCCAGCTCCTGGATGAATCACCTTGGCAGTCACCCAGACTTCAATCAGATCCAAAGGTGCAGCCAACTCTGGATCCGTGTCAGGCCAGCTCTGTCCTCATGTCACCAGAGAATGGAGTTTTTTTCTAGCCTACAGGGAGCTTATCTTGATAACACTTGGTCCACTTGAGTGCTGCTCTCCACCAGTGCTGGTAATCCACTGAACATGGGCTATGCTGCCCTATGAACTGTCTCCAAAAAGTACCCTTAGAGGAGGATGTGAGGTTGTCTTCCAAAGGATCTATAGAGAAGCTTTGAAGTACTTATGGAGCCAGTGTCCCCTTTGCTGTGATCTTCCCTCCTCACCCACATTGGTGGGAACCGCAGGCTTCCATGGCCAATAGGACCAGGTGTGGACACCTGATGCAAGCAGAACCAATCAGATTCTCCCTTCTGGAGACTTAGACTTAAGAGGCAGTGGCTCTCCTAGGTGAGCTTTGGCTGCTGGACCTGGAAGGTCAGAGAGCCCTGGGGCTGTGTGGGCCATTTTGGGACACGCATGACAGTCCTTGTGCAGAGAGAGACACCAGACTGATCAGGGATGGAATGAAGGGACTGCACAAGGAGAAGCAGAAACAGAAAAGGACGAGGCGGACAGAGGCGCTGCCTTGGGCAGGACAGCCTGCAGGGAACACTGACATTGTGGGGCTGGTGCCAGGTCAGCACAGAGTTCGCAATAACAGGATAGTGGAAAGTCAGGCCTGCCGCTTCCAGCTCTCTCCCTGCCACTTGCTGACTCCATTCCCAATGAGGGGAACGGATGAAGGAGAGTTTTATTAGGGGGTATGAATTTGTAGTAGTTGTTTAAGCATTTGCTACTTAGGAGAACATGGATTTGCAAGGGATATTCGTTAGGTATTAGATCCTTGAAGCATCCTTTTAAAGCACAGTTCCTCAAAGGTTTCACACCACACATCACCAATTTGTAGTATTAAAAAGAACAAAAAAAGCAGAGTTTCATCAATGATTTTAAATTACAAGATAAAACAGTATTTTAAACGTTAAGAGTAATTTCGTATCGGTAAGATCACCTTCCTGCCCTTCCCGCTGTGCTTTGCGGGCTTTTTGTCTTTTGGCCAGGGGTGGAACAATCAGTGGGTTCCACCCCCCAGCCACACTGTGATTGGTTTAGAAGAGGACATGTGACATGAGCCCGTCCAATCACTGTGAATCTCAGGACTTTTTCTGGGAATTCGGGGACATAGCTGCTCTGTTCGTCTGGACTGTGTGGGTTGAATGTGTGGGGACTGGTTCTGTTGTAACCATTTTCTACCGCAAGGGAAGCTAGCCTGAAAAGAAGCCAATACAAGGAGGAGGACAGAGCCAAGGCACCTGCGGTGAAATGGAGCCAGAGCACTGACATCACAAACGATCTAATTAGTTCCACTTATTGTTTAATGCACTTGGAATTGGGTTTCTGTCGGCCCTGACTAAAAGCATACTGACCTGTATACTGTTTTTTTCTCTCAGAGTATGCAGAATAGATGTGCATTTAACTTCACTGGGATTAGATGATATCTGTTTTTGTTTTGTTTTGTTTTTTACTTCCTTTAACCTTGAATCAAGGTCCAGCTGCATTTTGCTGACCATAAATGCTTTTCTGTGAAAGAAGCAGCGTGTAGAAGACCAAAACCTCTTTTATTCACAGAGCAGAGCCCTTGCTTATGGCAGCCATGGCTGCTTCAACTCTGGCACCGATCCCAACGTGCCATTTCTAGCACATGACTCACAAAGTAAATATTCTATAACTGAGAAGCCTCTTATCATACTTTGGCACGACAAACAAAATAACAAGCCAGGAAGCATTTTTGCCTTCATGTTTGAAGCCCATATATGCCAAGGGCTTGCTTCATACCCCACACGTGAGCAGTTTTGGCTTTTGCCGAAAAGCAGAGTATCCACTGGCATGTGTACGCACTAATTGCTCTTGTACTTTGTGTATTCTTTATGTTGTGCAATGTCTAACAATGTAACCTGATAAAGGAATTTTGTCAATAGTCCCTTTGGCTCTCTCTCCAAGAATAGTCTTTATCATTGTTTTTGCAGCTGGTTTATAGTCTGCTTGGTAATTTTGTGACTGACTTTTATGAGCATTTTATGTGCATTTTTAAAGGAGGGCAGCAGCTTAGAGCGATCCCTTGGTAGCTTTGGTCTCCTCTGCACTTTTAGTAAGAAGGATAATTAATCTTATGCTAGAAAGCATTATTTTGTGTTTGTTCTGGAAAAACTGGATTGGTTGCTTTGGGGGAAGATAATGGAGCCCTTTTTATGGCTTCAGACTACTATTTACCAAAGTTTTAATTTTAATGGTAACGTTGAGGACTAGGAACAATGGACTGCTGGTCCAATAAATGAAATTTTCAAATAGTTTTCATTGGGGCTTCCCTGGTGGCACAGTGGTTGAGAGTCCGCCTGCTCATGCAGGGGTTACGGGTTTGTTCCCTGGTCCGGGAAGATCCCACATGCCACGGAGCAGGTGGGTCTGTGAGCCATGGCTGCTGAGCCTGCACATCTGGAGCCTGTGCTCTGCAACGGGAGAGGCTGCAACAGTGAGAGGCCCATGTACCGCACAATAAATAAATAAATAAATAAGTAAATAAATAAATGAATTTTTTTCCTTGAACTTATACTCACAATTTTCATTTATGGCTACATGTGTAAAAATCATTGCCCCAGAATTTGTTTGTCTTAGAATACACAGTTTAATATTTCATGGATACACTGGAGAGCTATTTATTCATTATGCTTACTGTGTTCCTCTGATGATTTATGCTGCCATTTCATCATTACTTTACACTTTGAAGAACCTCTTTCAAGGCATTGATCCATTTTTGGGAAATGGAGATAAAATGCAACATAACAGTAACCATAGAAATCCAAAAATAGCAAATATAAACAACTTGCAAGTGAGAAGCCCTCTGCCAGTCTGATTCTCTTTCCTTTCTAGGCAATATATCTCTTCTAACTGGTAGCTTTTAAGATTTTATTTTTGTTCCTGATGTTCTGAAGCTTCACAATGGCAATTTTTTGGTGTGTGTGAGAGAGAGAGAGAGATGGGCGGGGGTGGAAGCAGATGGGTGAGAGCAGGCAAGCCTTTGAACAAATATATCAGGATCGAGAGACCATTAATACT
>NW_006780611.1:9818166-9818406 GCF_000442215.2 Lipotes vexillifer | reverse complement strand
TCTTTCCCTCAGTTCTCACCTTTCTCTAGAAACAGTTTGCTTTTTCATTGGCCAGGAGGTGGCTGGTAGGTAAGGTGTGTAAGGAACATGCCAGGCAGGTGCATGATCTGTGCCTATGCTGTGCTGAGCTGGGACACTGATGCCAACTTCTGCCAGGCTGTGGCCTCTGTCCTTTTAAGGGGAGCTACGATAGAAAAATAATCTAGAAATAGTGTTGACAAATGTAGCCTCTTTCGAATT
>NW_006780611.1:9815062-9818156 GCF_000442215.2 Lipotes vexillifer | reverse complement strand
TCTTTCCCTTTCCTGGGCTTATTTATTGGCTCAGACTTTCACAAAGAAGTTAGCTAAACTATTAGAGAAATGCAAATCAAAAGTACAAAGAGGTACCACCTCACACTAGTCAGAATGGCCATCATTGAAAAGTCTACAAATAACAAATGCTGGAGTGTGTGTGGAGAAAAGGGAGCCCTCTTGCAGTGTTGGTGGAAATGTAAATTGGTGCAGCCACTCTGGAAAACAGTATGAAGTTTCCTCAAAAAGCTAAAAATAGAGTTGCCATATGATCCAGCAATCCCACTCCAGGGCATATATCCAGACAAAACTATAAGCCAAAAAGATATGTGCACCCCTATGTTCATAGCAGCACTGTTCACAAGAGCCAAGACATGGAAAAAACCTAAATGTCCATCGACAGATGAATGGATAAAGATGTGGTACATATATACAATGGAATACTACTCAGCCATAAAAAAAGAATGAAATAATGCCATTTGCAGCTACGTGGATGGACCTAGAGATTATCATACTAAGTGAAGTAAGTCAGAAAGAGAAAGACAAATACCATATGATATCACTTATATGTGCAATCTAAAATATGGCACAAATGAACTTATCTACGAAGCAGAAACAGACTCACAGACATAGGGGACAGACTTGTGGTTGCCAAGGGGGAAGGGGACTGGGGGAGGGATGGACTGGGAGCTTGGGATTGGCAGACGCAAGCTATTATATATAGAATGGATAAAACACAAGGTCCTACTGTATAGCACAGGGAACTATATTCAATATCCTGTGGTAAACCATAACAGAAAATAATATGAAAAAGAATGTATAACTGAGTCACTTTGCTGTGCAGCAGAAATTAACACAACATTGTAAATCAACTATATTTCAATAAAATAAGTTTTTTTAAACAGTTGGCTAAGCACAGTGATGCGATAATGTGATGTGGCCACATCAGGGGCTACTTTAGAACATTCCCATTAACCTTCTTCCAGCCCTTGGTGAAGTTTCACTTTCTGACACCTTTGAGATTAGGTGTGAGCATGTAATTTGCTTTGGCCAATGAGATGTTAGCAAAAGTGACACATCATTTCCTGGCAGAAGCTTTAAGATCGGGAGAGTAATGTGCAGTGTCCCTGCCAGGTTCCTAAGTGATCAGGTGGAGGCGCGGTGGCATCCGCCTGCATCCAGGAGGCTGGCAGGATGGTGGGATAGAGTGTTCCCTGCCCCCTACCATGCACGGTGAACATAAGCAAGAAAAAGCCTTCACTGATTTTTTTTTAATCTTTTTTTTTTTTTATTGGAGTAAAATGGCTTTACAATGTTGTGTTAGTTTCTGCTGTTCAATGAAGTGAATCAGCTATATGTATGCCTATATCCCCTCCCTCTTGGACCTCCCTCCCCCCCCATCTAGGTCATCACAGAGCAATGAGCTGAGCTCCCTATGCTATACAGCAGGTTCCCACTAGCTATCTGTTTTACACATGGTAGAGTATTTATGTCAAACCTAATCTCCCAGTTTGTCCCACCCTCCCCTTCCCCCCATGTCCACATGTCCGTTCTCTACGTCTCTATTCCTGCTCTACAAATAGGTTCATCTGTACCATTTTTCTAGATTCCACATGTATGCATTAATATATGATATTTGTTTTTCTCTTTCTGACTTACTTCACTCTGTATGACAGACTCTAGGTCTACCCACATTTCTACAAATGACCCAATTTCATTCCTTTTTGTGGCTGAGTAATATTGCATTGTATATATGTGCCACATCTTCTTTATCCATTCATCTATCATTGGACATTTAAGTTGTTTCCATGTCCTGGCTATTGTAAATAGTGCTGCAATGAACATTGGGGTACATGTGTCCTTTTTTTTTTTTTGCGGTACCCGGGCCTCTCACTGTTGTGGCCTCTCCCATTGCGGAGCACAGGCTCCGGATGCGCAAGCTCAGTGGCCATGGCTCACGGGCCCAGCCGCTCCGCGGCATGTGGGATCTTCTCGGACCGGGGTACGAACCTGTGTCCCCTGCATCGGCAGGCGGACTCTCAACCACTGCGCCACCAGGGAAGCCCGACATGTGTCCTTTTGAATTATGGTTTTCTCAGGGTATATGCCCAGTAGTGGGATTGCTGGGTCATATGGTAGTTCTATTTTTAGTTTTTTATGGAACCTCCATACTGTTCTCCACAGTGGCTGTATCAATTTACATTCCCACCAACCGAGCAAAAGGGTTCCCTTTTCTCCACACCCTCTCCAGCATTTATTGTTTCTAGATTTTGTGATCATGGCCATTCTGCCTGGTGTGAGGTGATACCTCATTGTAGTTTTGATTTGCATTTCTCTAATGATTAGTGATGTTGAGCATCTTTTCATGTGCCTCTTGGCCATCTGTATAAGACTTCACTGATTTAAGCCACTGAGATTTCAAGGATTGATTGTTCCTGCAGCATAACTAGCCTCTTCTGACCCAAACAGGTGGGTGCGCATATAAATAAAGAACATGGATCCCGTTGCCATGTTCGCTGAGAGCTTCCCCTGATTGGTGCCCCGCAGAATCCCATGAGCGGGTCTACCCTCACCCCCCACCCCCGACTCCCCAAGGCCGCCTTTTTTACAGAGACGCACACTCCTGTATTTTCAAGCTTTCATTATTCTAGTCGCCATTCTTTCATTTTCTGTTTGCCAACCACACACCCCAAATCAGGAATATTCTCAGTACATCACTTTATTGGTATGGATTTTCATCAAGCAAAAATAATCTCAACAGCATTTTTTTTTTTTTTTTTTTTAACAAAAACTGAAGCTAATGTTGGGCCTGAAGTCTCCCGTGGTAATTAAAATACAAGGATCTGTGCAATATTCAGAGATTTCCGGTGCGCGGCGCTGCTGCGCAGTCGGCCGAGTCCCTGGCATCGCCGCGCCCAGCGCGAGCCTCGCTCTGCCCTGATAGCGGTGGGGACGTCGCGGGGCGCTGGGAGGGAGGCGGGGCGGGGGGCCGGCTGCGGCCCGGGCTCGTTGGAGAAAGGCGGACGCCCACCCCGGCCCCCGCACACCCCAGGGACCCGCCTGGCCGGCCTCCGCGCGCCGTCCGCGCCCCCGA
>NW_006780611.1:9802102-9815043 GCF_000442215.2 Lipotes vexillifer | reverse complement strand
CACCGCCTCCAGGCCCGAGACCGCGCGGCTGGAGGGAGGATGGAGCTGCAGCGAGAGGCTGGCTGGGCTGTCGGAATGCAGGTTTACGAAGAGGCTGGCGTCAGAGGAAAATTAGGGAGACGCCTGGGCAGATTTGAGCGGCACCAAGACTCCAACTTGTTAACCTTTTAAGAATAGGATTGCAGCGAAAAATTGAGTGCTGTTATACTGCCGGAAAATCGGGGCCACGGTTTAGAAAACGAAATCTTATGCCATAAACGCAGCGCAGCACATATGTTTAGGTTCTTACCGTCACTGAAATATGAGACGATTGGGAGAGATTCTGTGAATATGGCAAAGGGGAGAATGATTCCACGTGGTAGATGCAATCACAGTTCCCATAAACCTGTTGAGCGAGAGCTGAGTTGCTTTCGAGCTATGCAAACGCCACGCCCCCTTCCTGCAGACCGTTTGTTTGCGACTCTGCACAGACCTCGGTTACACCGAGTGTAAGAGGAGAGTAAGCGTCCGACACCGTGCACAGTGTCAGCCGAGAGAAGCGGCTTTATTATCCTTGGCAAACATCTGAATGACACTTGCAAACGAATTTGCCATGCCCGAATTTCAAACAATTTGCACGTTTCCCAGATGCTTTGAAATCCTCTTTTAAAAAAAAAAGTGTAAAATATTTTAATAGGCCAAAGCCATGTGGATTAAAAAAATGTTTATGTGTCTTAACTGAGCCTCACCACCACCTTGTGTTTCTTGAGTGTCATTTTCTTCACAGCATTCAATTTTGGGGGGGGTCCATTTGACATCAGCCTGTGGCTTGTTTTCTAATGGTGGCTTCTCCAAGTCAGATCCACTTCCTTGTGGGTACATTTCCCCCTGTTTTCTCTTTCATAGCACTTGCATATTCACCACTCCTTCTATGGGGGGAACTGGTGAAAATGCTCATTCTTGGGCCTCAAAAAATTTCCATCAATTCCAAAACTTGTTTCGTAGGGTCACCATCTTAATTCACAGATTTCAGATTTGGACTGGTGTTGTATTGTGCAGTATTTATTTTGGTAAATGATTTCACTTGCTCTTTTCAAGAATTTGTCGACTCATTTGCCTCTGTTTTCACAACTAGTATTTTGTCACTAGCTACCTCCTATGACTATTTCCTTTAATAACTCAAGGGCAATTTAACACAAAGTGCAACTCTACAGAGCTGGGGACTTTTAGGGGGGTGTTGTTAACAAAAGGCAGTTTTCATCAGAAGTTGTATTTACTACTTGCTGTCAGTGTTGTCTCCATGACTAGTTGACTAAGTGACTTTTGCAAGGTTAGTTTCTTGCTGGCCCACTGTTACAGACCTATCAGATTGCACAGAGAGGGACCTTAGATTGCTCCCTCTTCTCAAAGCTCTTTTTTTTTAAAGAAGATGTTGGGGGTAGGAGTTTTATTAATTAATTAATTAATTTTTGCTGTGTTGGGTCTTCGTTTCTGTGTGAGGGCTTTCTCTAGTCGTGGCACACGGGGGCCACTCTTCATTGCGATGTGCGGACCTCTCACTATCGTGGCCTCTCTTGTTGCGGAGTACAGGCTCCAGATGCGCAAGCTCAGTAGCTGTGGCTCACGGGCCTAGTTGCTCCGCGGCATGTGGGATCCTCCCAGACCAGGGCTCGAACCTGTGTCCCCTGCATTGGCAGGCAGATTCTCAACCACTGCGCCACCAGGGAAGCCCTCAAAGTTCTTGATAGATACTATTCTCACAAACTAATTTGGGGGGCACTGTGATGTGCTCTGAATTAAGGATTTTTTGTCTTCTTTCTACCTTTATACTTACTTGAAAGCTAGAATCCTATTCAAAATACACAGGTACCTGTTCTGAAATTCCTGCACTTCCCCCAACCAGGCTGGAAATGAGGTAGGAGGAAAATCCTTTGAATAAGGTGTGGGATGGGAGAGTGAGAAAGGTCATCCTGTAGGTAGATTAAACTTTCTGCAAATATTGCAACCGATAGTTTATAAAAAGGTAAAAAATAAATATGGCTAAAATATTTTTGTCCAAGTTGTTAACCTTCTAAAAATATAGTTGCTACTAAAAATTGAGCACTGTTACACTTAAGGAAAATTGGTACCGCTGGTTTGGAAACGAGGTCTTAAGCCATAAATGTAGCTGAACTAAAGATGAACTTTAGTTCACAAATTAATGCTGTTAAAGGAAGGAGTCAGGGGACTTCCCTGGTGGGTAAGTGGGTAAGACTCCACACTCCCAACGCATGGGACCCAGGTTCGATCCCTGGTTGGGGAACTAGATACCACGTGCATGCCGCAACTAAGGAGTCCACCTGCGGCAACTAAGACCCAGCACACCCAAAGAAAGAAAGATAGATAGAAAGAAAGAAATCTTTAAAAAAAAAAAAAAAGAAGTAAAGTAGAAAATAGCTTTTAGACATAGTTTCATTCTAAATCATCTAGTGCGTGTGATCAGATATGGTCACGTCCAGAAGTCTGCAATTTTTCTTTGTACAGAAAGTGATTTATTCTGGATTTTTTTTTTTAACAAAGCAAACATTGAAAATCCCACAGACTGACATTTTCTATCAGTCTTTCATGGACCAAGATTTTTTTCTCTCAGTAATCCCTCAAATTTCTTTAAGATATATACTCACACAGCAGAGACACTAGATTGTTTTTGTATAAGACTGCTTCCACCTGAAATGCTGTCATAAGCACTTGGGGTTTACCTTGTACGTGATATTCTTAGAGGTAGTAATGCATGACCCTATTTTATATACTCTTGAACTCTTAATTTGACACATAAAATATGCATAGTATTGATGTTAACCATCTCTCAAAAATTACAATTTGTTATAAAATAGTCTTTGGTCATTTGGGCTAAGTAGTGTCATTTGGGTCAGGATTTTTTCAATTCCACTGAACAAACAATTGTGTTTAACCTAAATAGACATTTCTCCAAAGAAGACATACAGATGGCCAATAGGCATGTGAAAAGATGCTCATCGCTAATTATTAGAGAAATGAAAATCAAAACTACAATGAGGTACCACCTCACATCAGCCAAAATGACCATCATTAACAAGTCTACAAATAACAAATGGTGGAGAGAGTGTGGAGAAAAGGGAACCCACCTACACAATTGGTGGGAACCCTCCTACACAATTGGTGGGAATGTAAATTGGTGCAGCCACCATGGAGAACGGTATGGAGCTTCCTCAAAAAACTAAAAATAGAGTTACCATATGGTCCAGTAATTCCACTCCTGGGCATATTATCCAGACAAAACTATAATTCAAAAACATACATGCACCCCTATGTTCATAGCAGCACTATTTACAATACCAAAGGCATGGAAACAACCTAAATGTCCATCAACAGATGAATGAATAAATAAGATGTGGTACATATATACAATGGAACACTATCCAGCCATGAAAAAGAATGAAATAATGCCATTTGCAGCAACATGGATGGACCTAGAGATTACCATGCTAAGTGAAGTTGGAAAGAGAAAGACAAATACTATATGATATCACTTATATGTGGAATCTAAAATATGACACAAATGAACTTATCTATGAAACAGAAACAGACTCCCAGACATAGAGAACAGACTTGTGGTTGTCAAGGGGGGAGGGGGTGGGGGAGGGAAGGATTGGGAGTTTGGGACTCACAGACACAACCTGTTACATATAGAATGGATAAACAACAAGGTCCTACTGTATAGCACAGGGAACTATATTCAATATCCTATAATAAACCATATGGAAAAGAATATGAAAGAGAATATATAACATATATATAACTGAATCACTTTGCTGTACACCAGAAACCAACACAACATTGTAAATAAAAAAAAAAAGGTCTTTATGCTACTTGCAAAATTCTGGAGTCTTCTGTTCATATAAGCAACAGAAGACTTTAAAGTTGTCCCACTTTGAATTTGTGGTTCTTGTTCACTATATTTCTGGAGCCCCATTTAGCAAAGTTAGACTCCAAACAGATTTGTTTTTCCTAAGAGAATCGGTCAAAAATTTCAGGCTGGAAAAGTCAAAACTACTATAGACAAGCTACCTCAATCCTTCAAAATTTGCAGTGTTGGGACTGCCATTTGTGTTTTTTGTGTGGTGGCTGAGTGAAACTGGGCGGCGAATTTTGCAATCCTAAGTGCCTCCCAAATAAAAAAACAGAAAATAATTTGTTATTGTAAATTAAGACTTGCAGACATGAAGTAGAAACTGTCCTACATGTTTTGTAAACAGGTGACATTTTTGCCACTGGAGGGGAAGGGGGAATGGAGAGTTAGTTTTTAATGAGTACACAGTTTAGTTTGGGAAGACGAAAACATTCTAGACATGGTCGGTGGTGATGGTCGCACAGCAATGTGAATGTATTTAATGCCACTGAATTGTCCACTTAAAAATGGTAAATTTTATGGGAGTTCCCTGGTGGTCTAGTGGTTAGGACTTGGTGCTTTCACTGTTGTGGCCTGGGTTCAATCCCTGGTCGGGGAACTGAGATCCCTACAAGATAAAAGAAAAAAAATTTTATGTTGTGTATATTTCACCACAATTTCAAAAAAAGGCCTTCTGTGTCCTGGCTTCACTGCCAGCTCAGGTCACCTCCCAGCGGCATCAGGGAGCTGTACTTCTGACCACACCCCTCCTAGCCCTGCCTCTACTTGCTTCTGCATCGTTGCTGTGCTCGGCTCCTTGTCTGCAGTGCCTTCCTCTTCACCTGGTCCAACCCCGGCCCTCCCCGCCCTGCCCCATCTTTCCGTATTAGGAAGAGGACAGTCGGGAATCACAGCCTCTTGAAAATCTGCTTTGGGAATCCATTCGTGATGTAGGTTCCACTCCCGCCCCGCCCTTTTTTTTTTTTTTTTTTTTTTTTTTCCGGTACGCGGGCCTCTCACTGTTGTGGCCTCTCCCGCTGCGGAGCACAGGCTCCGGACGCGCAGGTTCAGCGGCCACGGCTCAGGGGCCCCGCAGCTCCGCGACACGCGGGACCCTCCCGGACCGGGGCACGAACCCGTGTCCCCCGCATCGGCAGGTGGACTCTCAACCACTGCGCCACCAGGGAAGCCCCGCCCCACCCTTTTTATCTGCAGTTAAGTATTCAGTAATTCAAAATGTGCCTGGGCAGGTTCTGGGGCCCCTGGAATTCTTGGCATTCACCTTGGACCTGTGTGGCCCTAGCAGTTCTGATGCAAACTTCCCCCTGGTTCCAAAGCCTCACGCCCTGCCTGCCTACTCCCTTCCACAGCACTTCCAGCGCAGAGGGGGCGAGGCTCCAGTCTGTCCAGGCGTCAGGGTCCTGGGAAGTCCTGAGGATGTTATGAACTGAATGTTTGGGTTTTCCTAAAATTCTCATGTTGAACACCGCCCCCTACCCCGCTACCCCACCAGCCATGTGATGGTATTAGGAGGTGGAGCCTTTGGAAGGTAATTAAGATTAGCTGAGGTCATGAGGGCTAGTACCCTTATAAGAGTCCCCACAGAGCTTGATTCCTCTCTGCCCTCAGGCATGTGAGGCTACGAGAAGTCAGCCGTCTGCCACCCAGAAGAGGGTCTCACCAGAACCCAGCCATGCTGGCACCTGATCTCAGACTCCCAGCTCCCAGCATGGTGAGAAATAAATTTATATTATTTATAAGCCATCCAGTCTATGGTACTTTGTTATAGCAGCCCAAACAGATTAAAACAACAGAAAACCATGCCATCTTGGGATACGGAGTTTAAAGAATATAGAGTCATGAAGCATGAAATTTGGCGCTAAGCCAGGCCCATCTCTTCTGGATTCTGGCAAAATTAGACACTGTTGACCCCTGGTTTTGAAGGGACCAGCGTCCAGCAAAACTGGGCCGTCATCACCCATCAGTCGCTGCAGCCAGAAGCACAGGTTGGTAACACTCAGTCCTTAGGCTTTGAGGTATTAAAAGCAGAAGCAAAACTCGTCTTGATTGAAAAGATCCGAGGAGGGAGAAAAAAGGAGAGCGCTCTCTCTAGGCGAACGTGACCAGTCCTTCAACTTCTGGCTCCTGCAACTCATGTGTGGGCTGCTTACCTGGAGGAGCTGTGTTCTGTGTTCTGTCTCTTCTTAGCCCGTGGGAGGCGCCACCTGGTCCCGGGGCAGCACTTTGCAGAGGGTTGGCCCCTACCCTCCCTGACAGGCTCTTTGTAAACTGAAGCGGTGGCTCCCGTGGTGGGGCCTTCTTAGACTGTGCCTGGGGCAAGGCCCACCCTTGAGAGGGCCTGTGGAGAAATGATGGCTTCGAGACTTTTCTTTCTTAATAACATCTGTGACTATATAAACAACAGTAGCTCATTGTAGGCAATTTGAAAAGCAGAGATAATTTGCGACACAAAACGACTCATATTACCACCTAGAGATAGGGAGCATTTTAATTTTACTTTTTATTGTTTAAACTTCTTATTTTAGCTCAAACTTACAGAAAGTTGCATATAATGAGCACCCAGGGGGGTGGAGTCACGATAGCGTACTAGGAGGACGCAGAATTCGAGTCTCCTCACAACTAGGGCACCTACCAGGCACCGGTGGGGGACCACGGACACCGAAGGGGACGAGAGGAGCCCCCAGCGGCCGGGTAGGACGTGGGGCCTGCGGGGAGTGAAGGGGGAGAAGTGGAGGCGGGATGGGACTGGCGCCCCTGAGGGGCGGCTGAGGGAGGGGAAGGGATCCCACGCCCGAAGGGGTAAATTGGGGGACCATTGGGCGGGCAGAGGATCAAAGGGGAGCGTGGCCAGGTTTCCCCTGCCCACTTGGGCCCCCAGGAGCTCGTTGAGATCCCGGGCCTGATCCTCTGCCCACCGAGGCCCCCTCCAGCCGCGTGGGTCCTGAGGAAGTGGGAGGGAGGGAAGGGGGAGCAAAAGTAAAGGCGGACCTCTGGGACCAGCACCCCTGAGGGGTGGCTGGGGGGAGGGGAGGAGTTCCTACACCCAGAGGGACCCACCCACGGTTAGGGGCCCTGGGGGAGACGGCAGGGGAGGGGCACGAAGGAACAGAAGGGAACGGGGCCAGTGCTTTCCCTGTCCACTTAGGCACCGGGAAGCCGGTTGGGCTCCCGGGCCTAATCCTCTGCCCTCGGACCCTCCCTCCTGCCGTGCAGAGCCCAAGCCCCGCCCCTACACCTCCACCCAGGGTGCTACCTCTGCACTCGGAGACCCCGTCCAAGGAGCTGGGCCTAAACCCCACCCACACACCCTCACTCAGGGCCTTACCTCCAAACTCCGGAACTCCACACCCCAGAGGCCCTTCTTTCCCGGTGCTGCCATTCCCCTTCTGCACAGGTCCTAAGCAAAGGCCCCGCCACACGCTCAAACGTCACCCCCTCACCCGCCTAGGTCCCGCCCCACCCCCCCCCCCACCTAAACTCCACCCCCATATCCAAGACTTTTTTCTTTTCTTTTTTCCTCTTTAGACTGGGGTTCTGTTTTACCTTGTTGATTCATTGTTGTTGATTCTTTTATATTTTTCCTAATAAATCTTTTATTTTTCTAATTTTATTTTATTCTTTATGCTTTGTTAGTGATCTCTCCTTTTGGCTGTTCTCCCCCCCTTTTTTTCCTTTTTTCTGTTGTGGTTTTATTTTACCTTGTTGCAGTTATTTCAATTATAGTTTTATTTTTCCTAATATATTTTTTATCTTTCTAAT
The DNA here is from genome assembly GCF_000442215.2 of Lipotes vexillifer. Lineage (NCBI taxonomy): Eukaryota > Metazoa > Chordata > Mammalia > Artiodactyla > Lipotidae > Lipotes > Lipotes vexillifer. Next base: position 9,807,377 of record NW_006780611.1, on the reverse strand, counting down.
ATTATTTTGTTTTTTATTCTTTGATATTGTACTGCTCCTTTTTTTCTTTCTTTCTTCCTTTTTCTTTTTTTTACCGTGCCACAAAGCTTGCGGGATCTTGGTTCCCAGGCTGGAGGTCAGGCCCGAGATCCTGTGGTGGGAGTTCCAAGTCCAAACTGCTAGACTAACAGAGAACCTCAAACCCCAGGGAATATCAATCAGAGTGAGGCCTCCCAGAGGTCCTCATCTCAGCACCAAGACCCAGCTCTATCCAACTGCCTGCAAACTCCAGTGCTGGACCTCTCAGGCCAAACAACCAGTAAGACAGGAATACAGTACCATCCATCAAAAAAACAAAAAAATCTGTTACAGGCGAAGGAGTAAGGTAAAAACCTACAAGACCAAATAAATGAAGATGACACAGGCAACCTACCTGAAAAAGAATTCAGAGTAATGATAGTAAAGATGATTCAAAATCTCGGAAACAGAATGGAGAAAATACAAGAAACATTTAACAAGGATCAAGAAGAACTAAAGAGCAAACAAACAGTGATGAACAACACAATTACTGAAATTAAAAATACTCTAGAAGGAATCAATAACAGGATAACTGAGGCAGAAGAATGGATAAGTGAGCTGGAAGATAAAATGGTGGAAATAACTGCCAGGGAGCAGATTAAAGAAAAAAGAATTAAAAGAATTGAGGACAGTCTCAGAGACCTCTGGGACAATATTAAATGCAGCAACATTTGAATTATAGGGGTCCCAGAAGAAGAAGAGAAAAAGAAAAGAAATATTTTCTCAGAAATATATTTGAAGAGATATATTTGAAGAGATTATAGTCGAAAACTTCCCTAACATGGGAAAGGAAATAGTCGATCAAGTCCAGGGAGCACAGAGAGTACCATCCAGGATAAACCCAAAGAGAAACACACTGAGAAACATATTAATCAAACTATCAAAAATTAAATACAGGGCTTCCCTGGTGGTGCAGTGGTTGAGAATCTGCCTGCTAATGCAGGGGACGTGGGTTCGAGCCCTGGTCTGGGAGGATCCCACATGCCGCAGAGCAACTAGGCCCGTGAGCCATGACTACTGAGCCTGCGCGTCTGGAGCCTGTGCTCCGTAACAAGAAAGGCTGCGATAGTGAGAGGCCCGCGCACCGTGATGAAGAGTGGCCCCTGCTTGCCACAGCTAGAGAAAGCCCTCGCACAGAAACGAAGACCCAACACGGCAAAAATAAATAAATAAATAAATAAATAAATAAATAAATCTCCTACCCCCAACAACAACAACAACAACAAATAAATAAATAAATAAAGAGGACAAAAAGGAAAAAACCTTTGGAGGATTATGATTTAAAAAAAAATTAAATACAAAGAAAAAATATTGAAAGCAACAAGGGAAAAGCAACAGATAACATACAAGGGAATCCCCATAAGGTTAACAGCTGATCTTTCAGCAGAAACTCTGCAAGCCAGAAGGGAGTGGCAGGACATATTTAAAGTGATGAAAGGGAAAGACCTACAACCAAGATTACTCTACACAGCAAGGATCTCATTCAGATTTGATGGAGAAATTAAAACCTTTACAGATAAGCAAAAGTTAAGAGAATTCAGCACCATCAAACCAGCTTTACAACACATGCTAAAGGAACTTCTCTAGACAGGAGACACAGAGAAGGAAAAGACCTACAATAACAAACCCAAAACAATTAAGAAACTGGTAATAGGAACATACATATCGATAATTACCTTAAATGTAAATGGATTAAATGCTCCAACCAAAAGACATAGACTGGCTGAATGGATACAAAAACAAGACCCATATATATGCTGTCTACAAGAGACCCACTTCAGACCCACATATACAGACTGAAAGTGAGAGGATGGAAAAAGATATTCCATGCAAATGGAAATCAAAAGAAACCTGGAGTAGCAACTCTCATATTGGTCAAAATAGACTTTAAAATAAAGACTATTACAAAAGGCAAAGAAGGACACTACATAATGATCAACGGATCGATCCAAGAAGAAGATATAACAATTGTAAATATTTATGCACCCAACATAGGAGCACCTCAATAAATAAGGCAAATACTAACAGCCATAAAAGGGGAAATTGACAGTAACACAATCACAGTAGGGGATTTTAAAACTCCAATTTCACCAATGGACAGATCATCCAAACTGAAAATAAATAAGGAAACAGAAGTTTTAAATGACACATTAAACAAGATGGACTTAGTTGATATTTATGGGACATTCCATCCAAAAACAAGAGAATACACTTTCTTCTCAAGTGCTCATGGAACATTCTCTAGGATATACCATATCCTGGGTCACAAATCAAGCCTTGGTAAATTTAAGAAAATTGAAATCATATCAAGTGTCTTTTCTGATCACAATGCTATGAGACTAGATATCAATTACAGGAAAAAAAAAACTGTAAAAAATACAAACTCATGGAGGCTAAACAATACGCTACTAAATAACCAAGAGATCACTGAAGAAATCAAAGAGGAAATCAAAAAATACCTAGAAACAAATGACAATGAAAACACGATGACCCAAAACCTATGGGTTGCAGCAAAAGCAGTTCTAAGAGGGAATTTTATAGCAATACAATCCTACCTCACGAAACAAGAAAAATCTGAAATAAACAACCTAACCTTACGCCTAAAGCAATTAGAGAAAGAAGAACAAAAAAACCCCAAAGTTAGCTGAAGGAAAGAGATCATAAAGATCAGATCAGAAAGAAATGAAAAAGAAATGAAAGAAACAATAGCAAAGATCAATAAAACTTAAAGCTTGTTCTTTGAGAAGGTAAACAAAATTGATAAACCATTAGCCAGACTCATCAAGAAAAAAGGATAAGACTCACATCAACAGAATTAGAAATGAAAAAGAAGTAACAACGGGCACTGCAGAAATACAAAGGCTCCTGAGAGATTATTACAAGCAACTATATGCCAATAAAATGGACAACCTGGAAGAAATGGACAAATTCGTAGAAAAGCACAACCTTCCGAGACTGAACCAGGAAGAAATAGAAAATATAAACAGACCAATCACAAGCACTGAAACTGAAACTGTGATTAAAAATCTTCCAACAAACAAAAGCCCAGGACCAGATGGCTTCACAGGCGAATTCTATCAAACATTTAGAAAAGAGCTAACACCGATCCTTCTCAAATGCTTCCAAAATATAGCAGAGGGAGGAACACTCCCAAACTCATTCTATGAGGCCACCATCACCCTGATACCAAAACCAGACAAAGATGTCACAAAAAAAGAAAACTACAGGCCAAAATATCTGATGAACATAGATGCAAAAATCCTCAACAAAATACTATCAAACAGATTCCAACAGCACATTAAAAGGATCAGACACCATGATCAAATGGGGTTTATCCCAAGAATGCAAGGATTCTTCAATATACGCAAATCAATCAATGTGATACACCATATTAACAAATTGAAGGATAAAAACCATATGATAATCTCAATAGATACAGGAAAAACTTTTGACAAAATTCAACACCCATTTATGACAAAAACTCTCCAGAAAGTAGACATAAAGGGAACTTACCTCAATATAATAAAGGCCATATGTGACAAACCCACAGCCAACATCGTTCTCAATGGTGAAAAACTGAAACCATTTCCTCTAAGATCAGGAACAAGACAAAGTTACCCACTCTCACCATTATTATTCAACATAGTTTTGGAAGTTTTAGCCACAGCAATCAGACAAGAAAAAGAAATAAAAAGAATCCAAATTGGAAAAGAAGAAGTAGAACTGTCACTGTTTGCAGATGACATGATACTATACATAGAGAATCCTAAAGATGCTACCAGAAAACTACTAGAGCTAATCAATGAACTTGGTAGAGTAGCAGGATACAAAACGAATGCACGGAAATCTCTTGCATTCCTATACACTAATGATGAAAAATCTGAAAGAGAAATTAAGGAAACACTTCCATTTACCATTGCAACAAAAAGAATAAAATACCTAGGAATAAACCTACCTAAGGAGACAAAAGACCTGTATGCAGAAAACTATAAGACACTGATGAAAGAAATTAAAGGTGATACGAACAAATGGAGAGATATACCATGTTCTTGGATTGGAAGAATCAATATTGTGAAAATGACTATACTACCCAAAGCAATCTACAGATTCAGTGCAATCCCTATCAAACTATCACTGGCATTTTTCACAGAACTAGAACAAAAAATCTCACAATTTGTATGGAAACACAAAAGACCCTGAATAGCCAAAGCAGTTATGAGAAAGAAAAACGGAGCTGGAGGAATCAGGCTCCCTAACTTCAGACTATACTGCAAAGCTACAGTAACTGAGACAGTATGGTACTGGCACAAAAACGGACATATAGATCAGTGGAACAGGACAGAAAGCCCAGAGATAAACCCATGCACATATGGTCACCTTATCTTTGATAAAGGAGAAAAGAATATACAGTGGAGAAAAGACAGCCTCTTCAATAAGTGGTCCTGGGAAAACTGGACAGCTACATGTAAAAGCGTGAATTTAGAACACTCCCTGACACCATACACAAAAATAAACTCAAAATGGATTAGAGACCTAAATGTAAGGCCAGACACTATTAAACTCATAGAGGAAAACATAGGCAGAGCAAGCCATGGCATAAATCCCAGCAAGATCCTTTTTGACCCACCTCCTAGAGAAATGGAAATAAAAACAAAAATAAACAAGTGGGATCTGATGAAACTTAAAAGCTCTTGCACAGCAAAGGAAACCATAAACCAGACGAAAAGACAACCCTCAGAGCGGGAGAAAATATTTGCAAATGAAGCAACTGACAAAGGATTAATCTCCAAAATTTACAAGCAGCTCATGCAGCTCAGTATCAAAAAAACAAACAACCCAATCCAAAAATGGGCAGAAGACCTAAACAGACATTTGTCCCAAGAAGATATACAGATTGCCAACAAACACATGAAAAGATGCTCAGCATCACCAATTGTTAGAGAAATGCAAATCAAAACTACAATGAGGTTTAACCTCACACTGGTCAGAAAGGCCATCATCAAAAAATCCACAAACAGGGCTTCCCTGGTGGCGCAGTGGTTGAGAGTCCACCTGCTGATGCAGGGCACACGGGTTCATGCCCCGGTCCAGGAAGATCCCACATGCCGTGGAGCGGATGGGCCTGTGAGCCGTGGCCGGTGAGCCTGCGTGTCCAGAGCCTGTGCTCCGCTACGGGAGAGGCCACAACAGTGAGAAGCCCGCGTACCGCAAAAAAAAA
>NW_006780611.1:9785098-9802092 GCF_000442215.2 Lipotes vexillifer | reverse complement strand
ACAAACAATAAATGCTAGAGAGGGTGTGGAGAAAAGGGAACCCTCTTGCACTGTTGGTGGGAATGTAAATTGGTACAGCCATTATGGAGAACAGTATGGACGTTCCTTAAAAGACTAAAAATGGAACTACCATATGACCCAGCAATGCCACTACTGGGCATATACCCTGAGAAAACCATAATTCAAAAAGAGTCATGTACCACAATGTTCATTGCAGCTCTATTTACAATAGCCAGGACATGGCAGCAACCTAAGTGTCCATCAACAGATGAATGGATAAAGAAGATGTGGCACATATATACAATGGAATATTACTCAGCCATAAAAGAAACGAAATTGAGTTATTTGTAGTGAGCTGGATGGACCTAGAGTCCATCATAGAGAGTGAAGTAAGTCAGAAAGAGAAAAACAAATACCGTATGCTAACACACTTATATGGAATCTAAAAAGAATGGTTCTGATGGACCTAGGGGCAGGACAGGAATAAAGACAAAGACGTAGAGAATGAACTTGAGGACACGGGGAGGGGGAAGGGTAAGCTGGGATGAAGTGAGAGAGTGACTTGGACATATATACACTATCAAATGTAAAATAGATAGCGAGTGGGAAGCAGCCACATAGCACAGGGAGATCAGCTCGGTGCTTTGCTACCACCTAGAGGGGTGGGATAGGGAGGTGGGAGGGAGACGCAAGAGGGAGGGTATATGGAGATACATGTATTCATATAGCTGATTCACTTTGTTATACAGCAGAAGCTAACACAACACGGAAAAGCAATTATACTCCAATAAGGATGTTAAAAAAAAAAGAGCATCCACATACCCTTTACCCAAATTCACCTGTTGTAAACATTTCCCCCATTTGCTTTAATAATTGAGTTCTCTCTCCCTACCAGTCATCTATCATCTATCTTCCATCTATCTATCTCTATTGTTTACCTGTCTATCCATCATCTATCTGTCTGTCTTCAATCTTCCATCTGCCTGTTTACTTATCTACCTGTCTATCTATCACCTATCTATCTATCTATCATCTGTCATCTACCTATCTATCTATCTGTCATCTATCCACCTCTCCATCATTTATTTCTCATTTAATTATGAAATTGACACTTTGCTGTATTCAGGTGGGCCTGCCACTCCTTTGTACAGAATTCATCACTGTGATTGTATGAAAGAAGGGGCCTGGCCATAGTGTCACTGCTGTAACCAAGGCCTTAGAATGGCAGCCGGCACAGGCCCAGATGTCTGCAGAAATGCCAGCTCCGTCTCTACAGCGGGGTGCACACCACTGTGTTATTGCCTTTGCCCTGTAACCTTGTAAAGTAAGTGCATTAGGCTGTGAAAGTAAAGGTGGGGTGAGAGGAAATGCAGGAGCCGTAACTAAAATGCAGTTTAGACAGATCTGGGGATCACGAAGCAGGAGGAAAGGCACAGCTCTGGTCTCCCCAGAGGCTCGGAAGGAGCGTTTTCATTGTTGAAGGAAACAATGTTTTAAAACCAGTATCAAATGCTAAAACCAAATGGCTGACAGTTGTGTCTAAAAGACAAGCTATACTGAGAAATTTTGAGAAATATTGGAGTGCTCTAGGAATGGAATCCTGCAGATGTGGACAGGTACAGTTCCTTTCATGCGTTCTTCCTTTTCAGTTTCTGCAGTGACTTCTTGAGTACGATTTTCATTTCAGATTCTTTTCACTTTGCTCATTTTCTATATGATCAGATACTCATTGAATGAGTCATTTTATTTTTTTATTTTTAATTTTTTTGAATGAGTCATTTTAATGACAGAGTTATATTTAAAACATTGCTCACATAGGCTGTAGTTATAATAGAAATAATCAGTAAGCAGGACTTAAGAGTGAATGAGATGCTCTTACAGTTGACAGCGTCGTCATAGGAACCAGTGTAACCTTGCCTGGCTACCTGGCTTTTTGGTCATAAGATCTGAAATAAGGACATTCTCTCTGAACACGTTGTGAACTTTTAAATCCATTTCGACGTAGTTTCAGTTCCACCTCAGTCGACGTTCTGAAAGGTTAGCCGGTCCAAGGGTTTTGGAAAGCCGTGAAATCTGCCTACGAAGTTAGAAGGTAAGGACACGTGTGTCCAGTAGCCACAGAGATACTGGAGGCCCCAGAGCCCTTACAAAGGCGGGAATGACAGGGTTTGGCACTACAGGCAGAAAAGGATCCAGGGTGACACAAAGCCCAGGCCAGGAGCCTGGAGGCGGTTGGGCTGGAGAATCTGAGCGGTCACAGCCGGCCCCAGGGACAGGGTCCATTCCTTGGGGGAAGGAGCCCAGAGGGAGGGCCGGCGGCCAGGGCTGTTCTGGAGAAGATCCAGGGAGAGCCCAGGAGGAGACGGGGGGCTCTCGGGGGAAGGAGCCAACTTCACCACCTGGGAAGCCCGGGAAGCAGAGAAAAGATGACATTGCCCCGGGAGGATGGGGAGGGGGACCCGGGCCTCACCGTGGATTCCTCATCCTCGGCCACATCCTTCTACATAACATCCAATCTACAACACATCCAATACATAACCCCTGCTTCCCCTTCTTTGTAACCTCTTCTTGACGGAGGACCAGCCACACGGAGGGGCGGGCGGAGAATAGGGAGTTTGGACATGCTAACATGGAAACGCTCTCCAGAGCTCAGAATTTAATCTGGGTTTTACTGAAAACCCTTTGCTGGGACAACTAACAAGTCGACTTTATTAGCATTTAATGATTTACAAAGTGCTTGCTTAACGCAACAAGTCAAGTAGTACAGAGGTATCTCACGGGAAAGCTTAGAGCCTCGCTCTCATCACCAACCCTCCTGCTCTCTAATCTCCTTCTGTGGAGGAAGAAAAAATGTGTGTCTCATTTTCCCCATCACTTTACTTATTCATTTTGTTTTTGTGTTCATTCTTTTGACTAATATTAATTGAGTACCTACTGGGGAGGTAGGCTTGGTCCAAGGTGCTGGGTACAAACTTGAGTAAGGTGCAGGGGGCTCCAGACCACAAGGGGATGATGTCATGACGGCGGGAGACACAAAGGAAATAAGAAAATATGGGAACGGATAAGATAATTCCAGATCGAGGCAATTGCGGAAGGGATAAACAGGACGCTGTAGTAGAGACGAACAGAAGGTGGGGAGCTGTTTAAATGGGGTGCACAGAGCTGGTACCTTCTGCACCGGGACAGAAAGGATGAGAAAAAGTTAGCCCTGGGAGGACCTTGGGGGAAGAGCTTTCCAGGCAGAGATCACTCAAGTGCAAAGGCCCTGAGGCAGGAAGGAAGCAGAAAAGAGAGGTGTGTCTGGGGAGCAAAGTTTGGGGGCAGGGAGGTGGTAGCAGCTGGTCATAGGCAGGAGTTTAGATCATATGCTGAGTACAAGACTCTGTGGGACTTCCCCAGTGGTCCAGTGGTTAAGAATCCACACTTCCACTGCAGGGAGCATGGGTTCGATCCCTGGTCGATGAACTAAGATCCCGCATGCTGTGCGGCTGTGTGTGTGTGTTTTGAGGGGGTAAGGAGTTGAATCAAGGTGCCCTGACTCCTGTTTAAAGCCTCCCTCCAGCACCTCTGAGGACACTGAATAGAGGGAAGCAGAATGGAAGCTGGAAGTTTCATCCATCAGCCCAGTGACAGGTGACAGCGGAGGCCGTGGGGATGGAGATTAACAGTGCGTCTGACGGCAACATCGATCACAAGGACTTGGTTATGGATTAGATGTTACAGAGAAGAGGAATCAAGATCTTCCGCTGGGTTTGGGCTCAAGCTCACCACTCGCTGGGTAAGTAGCGATATCCTTCAGAGAGCTGTGGAAATCTGAGGAAAATGAGCTTTGGGGGAAAATACCCCACAAAAAGGTCTGTGGGGCAAAAGTGTGCAGTGCCGGGCAGATGTCTCGTAGGAAGCTGGTACCTGAGTGTGGAGCTCGGGGCAGCAGCAGGACGGGAGACGTGGGCCGCGTGCCTGGGGAGCAGGCTGAGTCTCCTAGGGAGGTGGTGGGATGCACAGGGGGAGGGGCCGGATCACCCAGGAGACAGAGAAGCTGGGAGGTGAGCAGAAAGAGGGGGAAAGCCATGGGACAGGGTGGTCACCACAGTGGGGGAGCAGCGTGTCTCAGGAAGGAGGTTATGCTCAGCTATGTCACTTGCTGCTGGGTGGAGGGGCAAGAGGATCACTGAAAAATATCCCTTTCTTCTTTTTCTTTTGGGGGCCTGTGCTGTGAGGTGTGTGGTCTCTTAGTTCTCTGACCAGGGATCGAAACTGCGCCCCTTGCAGTGGAAGTGTGGAGTCTTAACCACCGGACTGCCAGGGGAGTCCCGAACTATCCCTTTCTTCTTGCAACACGGGGATCATCGGTGACCTTGTCGAGAGCAGGTTCTCTGGAGTGGTGGGGAGAGGGAATGTCATGGGAGGAAAGCAGACAGGTGGGCAGGAAGCAAAACATGCAGAATAGAACATACATAAAACTTTCTGATAGAAGTATATTTCTTTACGTCTATTTTTCTCCATGAAGGAGTGAAGAGAATGGAGGGAGATGTGACTCAAAGGAGAGTGTTTGTTTTTAAAGGTGGGAGGTACCTGAGCGTGTGGTTTGCTAATGGGAATGATCCAGTAGTGCTGGGCATGATGTGGAAAGCCACAGAAGAGAAACCCCCTGGAAGAGAGAGGGCAGGAGCCCCAGAGCACAGATGGAAGGCTGGGCTTCGAACGGGTGGACCATGGAGTCAATCTTGTCTCTTTTGCTTAAAGTTCATCCAGCCCCTAGGGTAGCATGTGGCACCTAGTAGCTGCTCAATAAAATCCGTGTTGGGTGAATGAACGTGAGTACCGAGGGAGACAGGTTTCTAGATGGGGAGGCGAGGGGAGGGGGCCTTTCTTCTTCTGTTGGTTCGGGGAAGGCTGGGGTGGGGATGGTGGGGGCGCTGAGAGAGTTGAATAGGAGCAGTGGTGTAGGAGAATGTCGCTTCACGGTGGAGGCGCCATGAGGATTTATTTCTCGTTCAGCAGACAACATGAAATGAATGATGCCCACCTTGCCCCCACCGCATTGCCACTCCACCTTTGTCATCATTTAGGTTCCCAGATATACTTGTATGTGTTTCTTTGCAGTGTTTCCCTCATGTCTATTTCGGGTCCTGGGTGACACAGCGCTCTTTTGATGACAGTGGCTTTATCCCTTTTCTAGTTTTCAGCACATTGCAAGGGCCGCCTCCCTGCCTCATTTCTCTCTCACTTCTTCACTTTCAACCACACTTAGTCTGTCATTTGGACGTAAACAGCCCTTTGTTTCCTCATTAAAAAGAAAACCAAAAACCCTGAGAACAGTCATGGTGATTCTGTTTGTTTTGCATTTCTATCAATTTATTTGGGACATTATATTTATGTCTTTTAGGAAAACTTTTTCCTTATTAAAAATACAGGCTTCGTAACTTTTTTAAAATGGGGGTATAACTTACAGTTAAGTGCAGAATCTTCGGTTTCTAGGCAGTGTAACCACCACCCAGACTGAGGTGGGGCTACTCCTAGAATCCCAGGTGGGGACTCCCTCGTGTCCCCTCCCTGCTGTCCCCCATCCAGAGGGAACACATGTTGGGACTTCTATGATCATAGATTGACTTTGTCTGAGTTTGAACTTCATATAGATGGAATCAGAATGCACTCCTTCATATGTGACATCTTTCATTCCGTATTACATTTGTGGAGCTCATCCGATGCTCACTGAAGCCTAGTGCTTGTGAGAAGTGAGGAAACTGCCTCCCACCGCCGGTCCATCCTCAGGCAGCCGTCTACCCACGAGGACAATTGTCACTAGCCCCACACCGCCACTCCCCCACAGTCAGCCACGCATCCCCCCTGCCCTTCAGTTTGGCTGATTCTAATACGAATAGGTTTTGATTTCCCTGTTCTGACAAAGGCCCGACTTGGATGCCACCGGGACTGACCATGGGGCCAGTGAGGGTCTGCGAGAGTGCGGTCATCTGGGCAGCAGGGACCAGCAAGGCAGGCGGTGAGGGGACAGACGAAAGGACAGGTGTCCGTACCCTGGAGGACAAGCTCCATGGCGGCCCATCGCTGAGTCTCCTGCAGCAGCCAGCACGGCCGTGGCCTGGCGCAGGCTCCCTGGGGCCCGCCGGGCTGAGGGACCCGCGGGGCGCTCAGTGGGGAGGGGAGAAGCTGCTCGGACAGGCAGGCAGCCGCCTTCATCCTTGGGGAAGGGAAGGGAAGGGGAGAAACCTGGGCCGAGCTCTCCTTAGGAGCCCCCCGTGCAGGGCCAGCCGACTGGACGTGGCGCATTTTCACCCCATTACACAGAGGAGAAGAGAAAGGCTCCCGGAGGCACCAGGCTGGACCAGGACCACGTAGGGACACGTGGCTGTGGGACGTACTTCGGCCTCAGAAAGCGTGGCCGCCCATGCTCTTCCTGTCCCCCTCCACGCCCGAGGAATGTGGGGACTGTGTCTTCCAGCTCCAAGTGGGACCCTGGCCCTAGCTGGCCCTGTTTGTCCCCGAGGGGCTGCCCCCTGTCCCACTGACTCCCCATCCGGCTCCTCTTAGAGCCCCTGTCCTGGCCCAGCACTCCTCCCGGGGGAGCTGGCTACCAGAGGCCCAGCCTGGCCGCCTGCACGGGAACCAGGCTGCTGACCTACATCCTCAGGGAGGAAACTCAGCACGGTGTCCCCTCCTTCTCGGGTGGGTGCCCCTCCTCATGGAGGGTGCCCTCCACCCCACCCCCACCCTGGGCTGGGGCCCCTCTGTCGCCTCTGCCCTCTAGACCTGGTCCCCTGGAGAGCAGACACTGTCCCCCGCGTGGTGGCTCAGCCCCCATTTTTGTGGCAGGTGGTTTCTGGGTGAGAACGGCCCTGGGGTGTGGGGTGTCCTGAGCAGCGCCCACACTTCCCAGGTCACTGTCTGCACACCCAGCGGAGCCTCGCATACCCAGCAGCCTCCAGTCTTCCTGAGCAGGAGACGGGGTGTCTACGAGGACCGGGCTTACAGAGACCTGGCTGGGGTCCCTGAGAATCTCCCCCAAACCATCCCCCAGCTCTTGCCTTCCAGGCAGGGAGGATGTGGTCCTGACCCAGACCAAGCTCTCCCCCCGCGCCGCTACAAAGTCTCCTCGTCACTCAATCCACTAAGTTCTCCTGGGTCGCCTGTGCCCCCGTAGATTTCTGAGGGAGGGTCTCTGGTGCAGGAAGCCCCGTGCTGGGGGCAGAGGGTAACCTGAGAAGTCTGGGGCTCCTGCTGCCAAGCACCTGTGCCCTGGGGCACCCTTGGGGTACTGAGCCCCTGAGCCTGCCCCGCCCCTTCCCAGCTGGTTCCAGCAGCTGGGGTACCAGCATCTCACTGGGCTCGGCCCCGCATCGCTTGCCCCTCAAGGCTGTGCTGGAGCATTTTGTGGGGAGACCAAGGAAGGGGCTCCATGGCAGGGAGATGCTCCCACATCTCCAGGGGAGGTTTCCCCGCCAGTCTAGCTCCTCGTGCAGTAGCTCTGAGGTGTCCTCTTCTGGAATGTTCTCCAACACCTCCTCCTTCCCCACTCCCCATACCCCAGCCTGGCCAGTCACCCCTGGACCTTATGCTTCCTGCTGGTTCCCGGCTGTCCGTCTTCAATGCAGACCAGCCAGCCTAGCAGCTTGTCTCCACATCTGGGGGGTCCGTGTGGCAGCGATGGACCAGCACACAGGCGGCTAAGAGAATCCATGGCCTGTGAAGGTTAGAGGGACATCACGTGTGACAGTGTTTGAACTTCTCCCAAACGTTTTAAGTCTTGAGTCACCTGAGTCACAGCGAGAAGGGACGAGAGGATGAGTTGCTAACTCAGATCTGGGGGGGCCTCACCCCTCTCTTCTACTCCTGCCCCAGCTTCTTCCCACATGCTCTCCCCAGAGCCCAAGGGCCTCGGCGCAGCAGGGGCCCAGGGACCAGTCTCCCTGAGGCCAGAGAAGACATGGTTAGGTAAAGGCATCAATAGAACCTAGTGACGAACTCTGGGTCCAAAGTAGCGCCCAACACCACTGATGTGATGATGAGATGAAAGTGTGCAGCTCACCTCAGTCCATCAGGTAAGAAGAAAGAAGAAAAGAGGTCCTGTCCTTTCTGGGGAATGACAGCCCCTCCCCTATGTCTGCCTCTGTCACGTAGAGTAAAAATGTGGGGAAATTCCTACACCCTGCTGGAGTTCTCCACCAAAGTGTGGGGAAGCCCCAGAAGGGGAGGCAGGACCTAGGTCCCCCAGTGAGGGAGGGTGCGTGTGGGGAGAGTGGCCCTCTGAGCAGGTGCAGACTGTGTTGGGATATGCCCCGTTCCCCCGTTCCTCCATCAGGAAAACTGGGAACAGGGCTGGATGCCCCGGGAGAGCCCAGACTGGGGTCAGAGAGACAGACAGGGCCAAAGGACCCTGGGGAAGGGGGCGGGGCTGCTCAGCCTGAGTGCCTCAGGGACTGGAGTGAATGATCCTGAAGTTTCTAGAGTCCTGGCCAGGCTGCTCTGTGCAAGGTCCCAGCTCTGCCCTCCTGAGGGTGCCCTTTGCTCCCTACAGCAGGATGAAGGACGGGCTGCCTGTGCCCAGCCCGGCTCTCGGAAGTGTCCCCAGGCTGTGTCATGTCCCAAGCACCTCAGGGTCCCTGTGTCAGAGGCGAAACTCTGAGACCGGGGCCTGGGGAGATGGGCCCCTGGGAATGGGGGCCCTGGGGTGATGAAGGCACGTCTGCCAGGAACCTGCCCTCTGACGGCACAGGGTGGGGGCCCTTCTCCTAGTGTAAGCCCACCTGTCCACTGGTGTTGCACCCTTTGCCCAGAGGGCATATACTTTGTGGATTTTTGGGTCACTTCAAGGAATGGAGTGGGGAGATGGGGAGGAGGGGCTGCTGTTGGAACCCAGAAACCGAAACCAAAGGAGCAGATTTGATGATGAGTTTCTTCCCAGAAACCACCCTTTGGGAAGTGTCGACATCCTCTGATCTTCGTCAGAGCTGAGATAGTTTGGGTGAGTCTGGGGAACCTGAATGTGTTTCCTTTTTGTCAAGTCGCTCTGTGTGTGTGTGTGTGTGTGTGTGTGTGTGTGTGTGTGTGTGTGTTTGTGTGTGTTTATGTGTGTGTGTGTTTGTGTGTGTGTGTGTGTGTGTTCCTTGTGGGTCAGGACCATGGTCAGTTCTGTGTGCTCAGGCACAGTTGTGTGCCAGGCCTGATCTTTGTCATATATGTGGTACCTGAGGTCCCACAGGACATCCTGAGGAGGGACCGTCAGCTGTAACCAAGCCAATAAGCTGTAAGTCCCAGGCAGGAAACAGTACAGAAGGTCCTGGGACAGACACAGCTGAGCCAGGCCCAACTCCTCTGTGGTCCCAGCACTGTGGTCCGTGTCTGCTCCCCGAGCCTCCTGCCCCAGGGCTGCAAGCCAGGGTCCCACATGGGGCTGGAAGACACAGTCCCCACATTCCTCGGGCGTGGAGGGGGACAGGAAGAGCATGGGCGGCCACGCTTTCTGAGGCCGAAGTACGTCCCACAGCCACGTGTCCCTACGTGGTCCTGGTCCAGCCTGGTGCCTCCGGGAGCCTTTCTCTTCTCCTCTGTGTAATGGGGTGAAAATGCGCCACGTCCAGTCGGCTGGCCCTGCACGGGGGGCTCCTAAGGAGAGCTCGGCCCAGGTTTCTCCCCTTCCCTTCCCTTCCCCAAGGATGAAGGCGGCTGCCTGCCTGTCCGAGCAGCTTCTCCCCTCCCCACTGAGCGCCCCGCGGGTCCCTCAGCCCGGCGGGCCCCAGGGAGCCTGCGCCAGGCCACGGCCGTGCTGGCTGCTGCAGGAGACTCAGCGATGGGCCGCCATGGAGCTTGTCCTCCAGGGTACGGACACCTGTCCTTTCGTCTGTCCCCTCACCGCCTGCCTTGCTGGTCCCTGCTGCCCAGATGACCGCACTCTCGCAGACCTCACTGGCCCCCATGGTCAGTCCCGGTGGCATCCAAGTCGGGCCTTTGTCAGAACAGGGAAAAAGAAACTTAACTGGTCCGTGAGGCTGTGACGTTTGGGCGGAGAAGTTCACGGTGTCATGAGTGGCCAGAGTTCAGGAAGGGGTGAGGCCCAACTCTGCTGACACAGTGGTTTCCAGGTGCTCTGATCGTATATAAGGCTCCTGGTGCTTGAAGAGCTCCAGGCAGGAAGCCACAGGCTGTGACCGAGCACAGAAACAGAAGACTCAGAGCCAGGGACGGTGAAGAAACTGACTCATGGAGGCCAGCACAGAGCCCGGGACCAGGTACCACGCTACAGGGGAGCGGGGCAGTGGGAGCTAGGACTGGGGCGGGATGGTGGGGAGAGGCCGTGACCCAGTCTGACTTTGGGCAGAGGGCCAGGTCTTCATTGAGGCTCTGAGCATCTTGCATTGCTCCTGGGGGGAGACCCTGAATTCCCTGGGAGCCCCCAGCGGGGGTCAGACGGGGAGGACTCGTGGCTCCAGCAGAGATGTGGGGTGCAGAAGGAAAGGGTGTGCGGGGAGGGGAGGGGCGCTGGGCAGTCCCAGAAGGAGCCCCGTGTCTACGGGCTTCTCCTGCCTTTGACCGTAGATGCCTGTTGGATGAAAACACCTTCGCTGAGAACTACATGAATCAGATAAGCACTCGTAAGACCTACCTGTGCTACAAGGTGGAGATCCTGGGTGGTGATGCTAGGGTCCCTCCGGACGAGAGCAAGGGCTTCGTGCAGAACAAGGTGACTGACCCAGCCTGCCCGCAGCAGGCAGGGCCTCCCTATTGTGGGACACTCAGGGTAGAAGGTTGTCAGTTGCACACAGGGGGTCCCACAAGCTCTCTCACCCCTGGTCCCTGCCGTTGCTACTGCTGCTCTGCTTGGAATCAGGTGAGGACACTTGCTGTGTGACTGGCAGCTTTGAGCCACATGTCATAAGCCAGTCACAGCAATCCAGGGCCTGGTACCTCCAGCCCAATGTCACCCCAGGCTCTAGGACTCGGCTACTCCTCTCCTGCTGTGCCTCTGGGGAGGGGTTGGGACAGAGGGAAAGGCATCTGGACAAGGGGCCGGGTTCTTCCCCGGACTCTGCCGGGGGGAAGGCTCTGGCTAGAGAGCCCGACTTCTTCCTCAGTCACTACGGACTTAGGCGGGCCCGGCAGGACCCCTGCCCACTGCTTGAGAGATCTTGTCAAGGGCGCTGACCCCTGCAACCCCACTGCCAGCTGTCCTTAGCCCAAGGACGCCCCTCAGCCTCGGGCTCAGCACAGGGTGAGGCCCAGAGTAGAAGGCTGTAGGAGTTTTGGTGCACATGTGGGGTGGGGTAGAGGGGGAGCTGGAGAGCAGGGTGAGTCACTCCAGGGAGGAAACACCCACTTCCATGGCAGGAGTCCAGCGTGGGAGCTCCCCTGGCCTCCTCTCTGCAGAGCTGGACTAGGTGAGGCTCCTGAAGGCCCTGCCTCGGGCACAAAATAAGAGGCGCTCCAGAAAACTCAGAAATCAAGATGAGTCACATTTTAAGGCAATAGTTTAAAAATCAAAATTAACGCAATTCTGTGATCAACGAAACATCAACATTTGCATGAAGACTGATGGGTTTCAGTGCTGTGCAGAGCCACAGGGAGCCGACGGCCGATAACAAGTCATCACTGCTCACCCAGCTTTTTGGAAAACACTGATACCATGTCTCTCATGGAGTTTTGCGTTACTTTGGATCATGTAAATGCTGCATTGAAATATCATTCACTTGGTGCTGAGGCTTTGCGCCCGCTCTAGCTTAGCGCTGGGGGCCAGTGCCTCACCGAGCTGCCTACGCTGGCCTCGTCCTGCCCCAACCCCGTCCACTTTTCTTCCTCGTCTATGTAGGGCGCTAACGAACCAGGGTGGCCCCGCCATGCAGAGCTGTACTTCCTGGACCGGATCCGTTCCTGGAATCTGGACCCGGGGCTGCGTTACAGGCTCACCTGTTTCATCTCCTGGACCCCTTGTCATACCTGTGCCCAGGAACTGGCTACTTTCCTGGGGGAGAACAGCCACTTGAGCCTGCACATCTTTGCCTCCCGCATCTACAGCCTCCCCGGTTATGAGGCTGGGCTGCGCACACTGCAGGCGGCTGGGGCCCAAATCGCCATCATGACCTCTCAGGGTCAGCATGGGTCTCCTGGGGGTGGGGCGGTGGCAGGGAGAGGCCTGTGGGAAGTTGCTAGAAAGGGACGGGAAGGGTGGGAATCCCTGGTAGAGAGGCCTTTGTGTGCTGCCTGAGAGGTGATGCTAGGCTCTGGAAGGAGTCTATGGGAAGAGAAAGTTCAGGGGAGCAGAGCTGGTTCGGGGAGGGGTAGAAGGGGAGTGCGTGGATATGCAAGAGGGACTAGGGGACTTCCAGAAAGGAGAATTGGGCTGCCTCAAATTCCAGCTGCAAGAAAGAGCTGGAGGGGTAAGCTATTGAGTCCCCAGGAGGAAGGAGAGAGGAGGAAGTGAAATTATGACGGGGAAAGTCTGTCCCGCAGAGTCATTTCAGCCCTGTGGCCCCAACCCTTCCCCAGACTGGAGTTCACCTTTCTCTCCCCTGTTCCATCTCAGAGTTTGAGCACTGCTGGAAAAACTTTGTGGACCACCAGGGAAGAACCTTTGAGCCCTGGGATGAGCTGGAAGTAGTGAGTCAACATCTGTGTAAGAAGCTGCAGGAGATTCTCCAGGTGAGGGTTCCTTCCTGCTGCTTCCCTGGAATTCCTCCAGCCTCTCGTCTCCCTGTGCCTTTTTCCTCCTCTCAGAGCCTCCTTTGGGTGACCTGCTCCCTCCTGGGGCGCCAGCTCCATCCTTTCCTTCCCTTCTCATGCGGTCCCTCTACTTTCTCACTTGCTGTGTCCCTCCTTCCTTCCCCATCTTTGTAACACTCCCCAGACCTCCTCTTGGTTTTTGTTTCATCTCCCAACTGTCTCACTCCCTGCTCCCATCCTAGACGCAGGAAAACTGAAGGATGGACATCAACCTCTCTAAAGAAGTCAGGAGACCTCTGTTGAACAGGAGAAAAAAAACAGCTTTTTTTGAGAAGTATAAACATGCCATTTGCTACCCTCTCCAGATTGATCCAAAGAAACCAGTGAAAGGCAAATGGCTCATAATAAAGAGTTAAAAAAAAAAAAACAATCTGGGGGCTTCCCTGGTGGCGCAGTGGTTGAGAGTCCGCCTGCCGATGCAGTGCACACGGGATCGTGCCCCGGTCCAGGAAGATCCCACATGCCGCGGAGCGGCTGGGCCCCTGAGCCATGGCTGCTGGGCCTGCGCGTCCGGAGCCTGTGCTCCGCAACGGGAGAGGCCACAACAGTGAGAGGCCCACGTACCGCAAAACAAAACAAAATAAAACAAAAAACAAAAACAATCTGGGTAGATTTACTTTTCATTCAAACCTATATTATGTTCCAATCTACATCAGTAAGATTCTATTCAATATTATCAGAATAGTTTTCGATTTTTAGAGAAATGGATATTTTAATTGATTTTAAATCCAAAGCAATAAAATGAAATATTAAGAATCTTCCACCAAATATTTTTCCTCAGTAAATGTATCATGAACTACAAGTAGTTTATTAAAAGTTGTAAACATGCAGATGCCTTTCTCTTTTGCAGTGGATCTGATTCATGGTGGAGTGGAGGTATAGTGGTCACACTAATACCTGCTGGAGTGAGTAAAAATCAGCTAAATCTTGTAGGAGGGGAATCTAGGGTTCAAAAATCTACAGTATACCCTCATGATGACAAATCTGAAAGTGAAATTAAGAAAACACTCCCATTTACCATTGCAACAAAAAGAATAAAATATCTAGGAATAAACCTACCTAAGTAGACAAACGACCTGTGTGCAGAAAATTATGACACTGATGAAATAAAGATGATACAAATAGATGGAGAGATATTCCATGTTCTTGGATTGGAAGAATCAACATTGTGAAAATGACTATACTACCCAAAGCAATCTACAGATTCAATGCAATCCCTATCAAACTACCACTGGCATTTTTCACAGAACTAGAACAAAAAATCTCACAATTTGTATGGAAACACAAAAGACCCTGAATAGCCAAAGCAATTATGAGAAAGAAAAACGGAGCTGGAGGAACCAGGCTCCCTAACTTCAGACTATACTGCAAAGCTACCATAACCGAGACAGCATGGTACTGGCACAAAAACAGACATATAGATCAATGGAACAGGACAGAAAGCCCAGAGATAAACCCACGCACATATGGTCACCTTATCTTTGATAAAGGAGAAAAGAATATACAGTGGAGAAAAGACAGCCTCTTCAATAAGTGGTCCTGGGAAAACTGGACAGCTACATGTAAAAGCGTGAATTCAGAACACTCCCTAACACCATACACAAAAATAAACTCAAAATGGATTAGAGACCTAAATGTAAGGCCAGACACTATTAAACTCATAGAGGAAAACATAGGCAGAGCAAGCCATGGCATAAATCCCAGCAAGATCCTTTTTGACCCACCTCCTAGAGAAATGGAAATAAAAACAAAAATAAACAAGTGGGATCTGATGAAACTTAAAAGCTCTTGCACAGCAAAGGAAACCATAAACCAGACGAAAAGACAACCCTCAGAGCGGGAGAAAATATTTGCAAATGAAGCAACTGACAAAGGATTAATCTCCAAAATTTACAAGCAGCTCATGCAGCTCAGTATCAAAAAAACAAATAACCCAATCCAAAAATGGGCAGAAGACCTAAATAGACGTTTCTCCAAAGAAGATATACAGATTGCCAACAAATACACGAAAGAATGCTCAACATCATTAATCATTAGAGAAATGCAAATCAAAACTACAATGAGCTATCATCTCACACCGGTCAGAATGGCCATCGTCAAAAAATCTTCAAACAATAAATCCTGGAGAGGGTGTGGAGAAAAGGGAACCCTCTCACACTGTTGGTGGGAATGTAAATTGATACAGCCACTATGGAGAACAGTATGGAGGTTCCTTAAAGAACTAAAAATAGAATTACCACATGACCCAGCAATCCCACTACTGGGCATATACCCTGAGAAAACCATAATTCAAAAAGAGTCATGTACCACAATGTTCATTGCAGCTCTATTTACAATAGCCAGGACATGGAAGCAACCTAAGTGTCCATCGGCAGATGAATGGATAAAGTAGATGAGGCACATATATACAATGGAATATTACTCAGCCATAAAAAGAAACGAAATTGAATTATTTGTAGTGAGGTGGATGGACCTAGAGTCTGTCATACAGAGTGAAGTAAGTCAGAAAGAGAAAAACAAATACCATATGCTAACACCTTATATATATGGAGTCTAAGAAAAAAAAGATGGTCATGAAGAACCTATGGACAAGACGGGAATAAAGACGCAGACATACTAGAGAATGGACTTGAGGATATGGGGAGGGCGGAAGGGTAAGCTGGGACAAAGTGAGAGAGTGGCATGGACATATATACACTACCAAATGTAAAATAGATAGCTAGTGGGAAGCAGCCACATAGCACAGGGAGATCAGCTCGGTGCTTTGTGACCACCTAGAAGGGTGGGATAGGGAGGGTGGGAGGGAGGGAGACGCAAGAGGGAAGAGATATGAGGATATATGTATATTTATAACTGTTTCATTTTGTTATAAAGCAGAAACTAACACACCATTGTAAAGCAATTATACTCCAATAAAGATGTGAAAAAGAAAATCTACAGTCATTGACAACCTCTCACCCTGCCAACAATACTGTTTTGAAATGACAGACCACGTGACAAAATACTGGAGGGAAATTTCAAATCAGCAGTCAGGTGAACACCAGGAATTACTTCAGACCCACACCACTCCTCATCCTACCGCCCTGTAGGGGAAGCCAGAGGGAGGTGCTTTCCTGCACAGATGATGAACTGGCCCCTGCACAGTACATGGACCCAAGCAGGACCCATCTCAGGCACTAGATTTCTCTCCTGCCACTGATTCTGTCGGGCCTGAATTGAGCTGAGTCAGCCCCTGGCGGCTGGTTGTCCTGCACAGGCGTCCAGACAGCGAAGTCTCCCCAGGTCTCTCCTCACAGACTTCTGCTCACATGTCAGGGGCCCAAACTGTGTCACAACCTCACACAATGACTGTGAGGGGCTGGGAGTGGAATCATTTGGTTTGAAACCTGAAGGGATAGAAAATAAGGGAGAGATGATGATGATGGCCAAGGAGGGAGGAAGGGACAAAGTCAGGGAGGGCTGGCACCCCGGAGGGAAGGACTGATAGAACAGTGTGACCTGGAAGGGGGAGGGGATGGGAGAGGAGGGGAGAGGAGCAAAGCAGGGCCAAGGGCCAAGGGTGGAAGGACAAGGGACCTAAGGACAGGATGCTGGGTTGGAGGAGGGTGGGCAGGGACAGAGCTACCTGGAGTAGAAGTCAGGCTTGTTTCACAGAAGAAGCCATGTGGGGAGGGTAGGATGGTCCAGGCCTGGCTCAGCTGCTCAGCGATGCTGTCAAGGAGCAGCCTGCTGTTCCTGCTCCCCAATCTCAGCTCTTGGCACTTGTCTCCTCAGGGCCTCAGATGGCTGCCCACCTCCAGACGTCACAGCTCATTCCAGGGGGGGAAGAAAGAGGATGGGACAAACCCCAGACCTTCAGAGCCTGTACATCTTTTTAATGGATACTAGCAGTGTCCTACTGTGAGAAGGGGCTGATGGGAAAACTCACAGTTCGCACTTTCTGTTGGTGTTCCACTTGAGCCAGTGTGGGCTGCAGAGGGAAAAAGATCGGCTCTTGGGCTCCACCTGGAACATATGGAGAATAATAGTGACTGACTGAGGGCTGTTGTGCAGTTAAACGTCAGGTACTTAGGACGATTTGACATAGTCTTCAACAGATGATGATGCTACTATAAAAAAGAGGAGAAATCACTCATTTAATAAATCACTCAATCCACAGATAATGCAGTCTTCCGGCACATTCTGGCTCACACCGCGTGCAGCCAGGTGCCCGGAGAGACGTGGTGGACAGGCAGCAGTGGAGGCCTCAGCAGCAGAGCGGT
>NW_006780611.1:9760924-9785036 GCF_000442215.2 Lipotes vexillifer | reverse complement strand
GTTCTGGCCGAGACCCAGGCCAGGCCGGTTCCTGCTCCCGAGCCCCTCAGTGTCGCTGATGGGGCCTCACCTCCTCCTCCCGGGGTCTCATCCTCTGACCCCTAGGGGTTCCTCCTGCACTCCTGACTCGATGTCTGGACCTGGCCTCTTTTGATGGGTCCCGGCTGTGTTCTCAGCTGATGCCCTCATTTCTGTGTCTCCTGCCCCCTCCTGCTGCAGGTGTGCCAGGGAGTCTGCAAGTCCCCAGAGACGAAGGAGTCACGCCCATGGGAGGGAGGATGGACTGAGAGGGGACCCCTTTCACTTATCTTTATTTTATTTTTAATAGTAATTAATTAATTTATTAATTAGGCTGCATTGGGTCTTCGTTGCAGCACTTGGGATCTTTTAGTTGCAGCATACAAGCTCTTAGTTGCAGCATGCTGGATCTAGTTCCCTGACCAGGGATTGAACCTGGGCCCCCGGCAATGGGAGCGTGGAGTCTTAGTCACTGGACCACCAGGGAAGTCCCTCACTTGGCTTTAAATTAACAGCTACCTTTTGGTTGCAAACTCACCATGTCTCCTCGCCTTGACCAAGCTATTTTCATACATAAGCTTATCCCAACTTTACCAAATCTCAGAACAAGGAATTGCTACTTAGCACTATTTTGCTATGAGGCAAAATCCTTTTTCCCTCTTCCCAAGGTCTCACAGGTAGGACGTGGTAGATCCCAGATTCACACCTGGGTCCGTGCCAGTCCCTAGCCAACACTGAGACACTTTCCTAAAGACTGTGAGTTATACTAGGATGCACACAGAGGGGCAGGAGAAGGCCACAAGCAAAGCCAGGGTTTCCAGCCCAGGAGTCTGGAGTTGGCCCAGTCAGACCAGAGAGCACATGTGAGAGACTTCAGGGCAGAGGGGAGGGACTGAGACAGGACCAGGATCCTGGGGAGATGTCTGGAGAGGGCAAAGGAGGGTCAGGGCTGAGGGTCGGAGGGGCCCGAGTGAGGGGACAGGAGCATTTGTCACCTAGGGAGCTGGAGGGGAGGTATCTTCATCATCCTGGAACCCTGTGAAGGTGCCATGCTCTGTGTCAAGGTGTCAGAGGGTACAGACACAAGCACTGTATCAGAGGACTGCTAGTGACAGAGACTGCATCCCCCGTTAACTTTGAATTTCAGATAAACAACAAATAATTTGGAACTTACTTAACCAAAAATATATTCACATGTAACTGGGGCCCTATATTTTCATTTGATCGATATGACTGCTCTTTTTGTGCAGGAGACATTTACAGGAACTCTCATTCTTGTCCCAGCCCTGCTCGGGCTGAGCAGTGGTCCTGCATCCTCCCTGGGGGTCCTTTGGCCCCAATCTTCCCTCCGATGAGTTCCCCTGGGGCACCCCGCCACGTCCCCAGGATGGTTTCTGGCGTGCTCCAAACAGAAGTCGGGTTAACAAGGGCATGCTTCCTGTCTGGTTCTGAAATATCAAAAGAGAGAAATCCTTTGAACGTGACACTGAGACTTTGAGGTGCACAAGTGTCATTGCACAAGCGACATTGCAACACTATGAAGGGAAGGATAACTCTTCTTGCTCGTGGAGAGAGAAATATCTGCATACTTTAAACTGCAGAAAGTGGTGGGTGTTTAACACAGCAGAATATTTTCTCTGAAATGTAAAATGAAAAACTGAAGTTTCAGGGCAGGGGGACTGGCAGGGAGAACCACAGGGGAGGCTGAGCCCTCCTGTTACAAATATGGGAGCCATGGGAGACGTTCATGGTTGGCATGATGAAAAATAGAATTTAAGCTGAAGGGTTGGGGGGGTGGGGAAGAGTTGAGTGTCTGAGAACAGTGATATCACTTCCAAGGCAGAGACGAGTGAAAGGAAGATGCTGTGGTGTACATTCTCCCCGATCAGAAGTGACGTCAAAAGATGATGGATCAAGACCCAGAAGTGTAAGCACATCATGTAACCATAGGGAAAGGACTGTGGAAGTTAGAGAGGTAGTTAAAAGCCGTGGTGTTTGACAGGTCTGGAGTTGGCAAGAATGACGGCACAACTTTGCTTTTAGTTTTGGGTGTCTTTGTCATTTTGATTTTGTAATGGTGTGTGTCCTTGCATGAATACCTTCTAATTCCATTCACAGTAGGGACAAAACCCGTAGAAAATGCTTTGTAATAAATTTAATAAGGAATGAATAAAACTAAAGTAATGTATAAATTTAATAGAAATCCATAGAAAAACATGATTGCTTTTGCCTTTTTTGTTTGTTTTTTGAACTTGAAAAACTACTACTTAGGATCAAATAGTAAAAGAAGAAGTTAGGTAGCATGTGATGGATGGTGATGCAGCCAAATATCTCATGGGCCTCGTGGGCCCGAAAGCACAGCAGGGGCCCAACTGGGAGGGGGGCTTGAGCTTGGACATCGCCCAAGACAGGGAGATGTCCCTCCCCACACTCTGGGTGAAACAGGGACTCAGAAAGCCCCAAGGAACCGTGGTTGAAATAATCTAGCACCTGGCTTTTTTCTGGACTGCAAGAAGCTCAGGTTAAGAACTAGTGTGTCTATAGAGCTCTTCTTGTGTTGCAGGTGCAGAGGAAGGTGAAGTGAAGTACAAACTGGATGTGAATTTCACATCAACCTCATTAACGCCAAGCATTTGCTTGGATACTGATGGGAAATGTGTACTGCACCCAATGGCCAATCAGGAACTGCCAGTTCTTGGAGGGTATTTAACTCTCATTCATTTGTAGGAGAAATGTTTTTTTTTCTGTATTATTAGATGTCCAGTCCAGCATGCTCTCCTTACGCTGTCTGGACAGGCAGCTGTTTGACTGGCACTAGGCAGGCTGAATGTCATTTGAAGAATATACTTTTGCAATTCCTTTCAAATTACCCATGACATTTTTCACAGAACTAGAATAAATAATCCTAAAATTTATATGGAATCCCCAAAGACCCAGAATTGCCAAAGCAATCCTGAGGAAAAAGAGCAAAGCTGGAGGCATAACCCTCCCAGACTTCAGACAATACTACAAAGCTACAGTAATCAAAACAGCATGGTATTGGCACAAAAACAGGAACAGAATGGAACAGAATAAAGAGCCCAGAAATAAACCCACACACCTATGGTCAATTAATCTTCAACAAAGGAGGCAAGATATACAATGGAGAAAAAGAGTCTCTTCAGCAAGTGCTGTTGGGAAAGCTGGACAGCCACATGTAAATCAGTGAAGTGAGAACACTCCTTCACACCATACACAAAAATAAACTCAAAATGACTTAAAGACTTAAATATAAGACATGACATCATAGAAATCTAGAAGAGAACATAGGCAAAACATTCTCTGGTGTAAATCACACCACTGTTTTCTTAGGTTAGTCTCCCAAGACAATAGAAATTTTTGATTTTGCAAAAATAAACAAATGGGATCTAATCAAATTTATGAGCTTTTGTACAGCAAAGGAGGCCATAAACAAAACAAAACAAAAAGACAACCTACTGACTGCAAGAAAATATTTGCGAATGATGCGACCAACAAGGGTTTAATTTTCAAAATACACAAACAGCTCATACAACTCAATAACAAAAAAACAAACAACCCAATCAAAAAATGGGCAGAAGACCTAAATAGACATTTCTCCAAAGAAGACATACAGATGGCCAAGAGGCACATGAAAAGATACTCAACATCACTAACTATCAGAGAAATGCACATCAAAGCTACAAACAGGGCTGAGAGGAACCAAGATGGTGGAGTAGAAGGACGTGCTCTCACTCCCTCTTGTGAGAACACCAGAATCACAACTAGCTGCTGGACAATCATCGACAGGAAGACACTGGAACTCACCAAAAAAGATACCCCACATCCAAAGACAGAGGAGAAGCCACAATGAGACGGTAGGAGGGGCGCAATCACCGTAAAATCAAATCCCATAACTGCTAGGTGGGTGACTCACAGACTGGAGAACACTTATACCACAGAAGTCCACCCACTGGAGTGAAGGTTCTGAGCCCCACGTCAGGCTTCCCAACCTGGGGGTCTGGCAACGGGAGGAGGAATTCCTAGAGAATCAGACTTTGAAGGTTAGTGGGATTTGATTGCAGGACTTCAACAGGAATGCAGGAAACAGAGACTCCACTCTTGGAGGGCACACACAAAGTAGTGTGTGCATCGGGACTCAAGGGAAGGAGCAGTGACCCCAGGGGAGACTGAACCAGACCTACCTGGAGGGTCTCCTGCAGAGGCTGGGGGTGCCTGTGGCTCACTGTGGGGACAAGGACACTGGCAGCGGAAGTTCTGGTTAGTACCCCTTGGCGTGAGCCCTCCCAGAGTCCACCATTAGCCCCACCAAAGAGCCCAGGTAGGCTCCAGTGTTGGGTTGTGTTGGGCCAAACAACCAACAGGGAGGGAACCCAGCCCCACCCATCAGCAGTCAATCAGATTAAAGTTTTGCTGAGCTCTGCCCACCAGAGCAACAGTCAGCTCTACCCACCACCAGTCCCTCCCATCAGGAAACTTGCACAAGCCTCTTAGATAGCCTCATCCACCAGAGGGCAGACAGCAGAAGCAAGAAGAACTACAGGCCTGCAGCCTGTGGAACAAAAAACATATTCACAGATAGACAGACAAGATGAAAAGACAGAGGGCTATGTACCAGATGAAGGAAGAAGATAAAACCCCAGAAAAACAACTAAATGAAGTGGAGATGGGCAACCATCCAGAAAAAGAATTCAGAATAATGAGAGTGAAGATGATCCAGGACCTCGGAAAAAGAATGGAGGCAAAGATCGAGAAGATGCAAGAAATGTTTAACAAAGACCTGGAAGAATTAAAGAACAAAAAAACAGAGAAGAACAATACAATAACTGAAATGAAAACTATACTAGAAGGAATCAATAGCAGAATAACTGAGGCAGAAGAACGGATAAGTGACCTGGAAGACAGAATGGTGGAATTCACTGCTGAAGAACAGAATAAAGAAAAAAGAATGAAAAGAAATGAAGACGCCTAAGAGACCTCTGGAACAACATTAAATGCAACAACACTTGCATTATAGGGGTCCAAGAAGGAGAAGAGAGAGAGAAAGGACCAGAGAAAATATTTGAAGAGATTATAGTCGAAAACTTCCCTAACATGGGAAAGGAAATAGCCACCCAAGTCCAGAAAGCGCAGAGAGTCCCATACAGCATAAACCCAAGGAGAAACATGCCGAGACACATAGTAATCAAACTGGCAAAAATTAAAGACAAAGAAAAACTTATTGAAAGCAGCAAGGGAAAAATGACAAATAACATACAAGGGAACTTCCATAAGGTTAACAGCTGATTTCTCCGAAGAAACTCTACAAGCCAGAAGGGAGTGGCATGATATACTTAAAGTGATGAAAGGGAAGAACCTACAACGAAGATTACTCTACCCAGCAAGGATCTCATTCAGATTCGATGGAGAAATCAAAAGCTTTACTGACAAACAAAAGCTAAGAGAATTCAGCACCACCAAACCAGCTCTACAGCAAATGTTAAAGGAACTTCTCTAAGTGGGAAACACAAGAGAAGAAAAGGACCTACAAAAACAAACCCAAAACAATTAAGAAAATAGTCATAGGAAGATACATATCGATAATTACTTTAAACGTGAATGGATTAAATGCTCTAACCAAAAGACACAGGCTTGCTGAATGGATACAAAAACAAGACCCATCTATATGCTGTCTACAAGAGTCCCACTTCAGACCTAGGGACACATACAGACTGAAAGTGAGGGGATGGAAAAAGATATCCCATGCAAATGGAAATCAAAAGAAAGCTGGAGTAGCAATACTCATATCAGATAAAATAGACTTTAAAATAAAGAATGTTACAAGAGACAAGGAAGGGCACTACATAATCATCAAGGGATCAATCCAAGATGAAGATATAACAATTATAAATATATATGCACCCAACATAGGAGCACCTCAATACATAAGGCAACTGCTAGCAGCTATAAAAGAGGAAATCGATAGTAACAAAATAATAGTGGGGGACTTTAACACCTCACTTACACCAATGGACAGATCATCGAAACAGAAAATTAATAAGGAAACAGAAGCTTTAAATGACACAATAGACCAGATAGATTTAATTGATATTTATAGGACATTCCATCCAAAAACAGCAGGTTACACTTTCTTCTCAAGTGCGCACGGAACATTCTCCAGGATAGATCACATCCTGGGTCACAAATCAAGCCTCAGTAAACTTAAGAAAATTGAAATCATATCAAGCATCTTTTCTGACCACAACACTATGAGATTAGACATGAATTACAGGGAAAAAAACGTAAAAAACACAAACACATGGAGGCTAAACAATGCGTTACTAAATAACCAAGAGATCACTGAAGAAATCAAAGAGGAAATCAAAAAATACCTAGAGACAAATGACAATGAAGACAAGACGATCCAAAACCTATGGGATGCAGCAAAAGCAGTTCTAAGAGGGAAGTTTATAGCAATACAAGCCTACTTCAAGAAACAAGAAAAATCTCAAATAAAAAATCTAACCTTACACCTAAAGGAACTAGAGAAGAACAAACAAAACCCAAAGTTAGCAGAAGGAAAGAAATCATAAAGATCAGAGCAGAGATAAATGAAATAGAAACAAAGAAAACAATAGCAAAGATCAATAAAACTAAAAGCTGGTTCTTTGAGAAGATAAACAAAATTGATAAACCATTAGCCAGACTCATCAAGAAAAAGAGGGAGAGGACTCAAATCAATAAAATTAGAAATGAAAAAGGAGAAGTTACGACAGACACCACAGAAATACAAAGCATCCTAAGAGACTACCACAAGCAACTCTATGCCAATGAAATGGACCACCTGGAAGAAATGGACAAATTCTTAGAAAGGTATAACCTTCCAAGACTGAACCAGGAAGAAATAGAAAATATGAACAGACCAATCACAAGTAATGAAATTGAAACTGTGATTAAAAATCTTCCAAGAAACAAAAGTCCAGGACCAGATGCCTTCACAGGTGAATTCTATCAAACATTTAGAGAAGAGCTAACACCCATCCTTCTCAAACTCTTCCAAAAAATTGCAGAGGAAGGAACACTCCCAAACTCATTCTATGAGGCTACCATCACCCTGATACCAAAACCAGACAAAGATACTAAAAAAAAGTAAATTACAGACCAATATCACTCATGAATATAGATGCAAAAATCCTCAACAAAATACTAGCAAACAGAATCCAACAACACATTTAAAGGATCATACACCATGATCAAGTGAGATTTATCCCAGGAATGCAAGGATTCTTCAGTATATGCAAATCAATCAATGTGATACACCGTATTAACAAATTGAAGAATAAAAACCGTATGATCATCTCAATAGATGCAGAAAAAGCTTTTGACAGAATTCAACACCCACTTATGATAAAAACTCTCCAGAAAGTGGGCATAGAGGGAACCTACCTCAACATAATAAAGGCCATATACGACAAACCCACAGCAAACATCATTCTCAATGGTGAAAAACTGAAAGCATTTCCTCTAAGATCAGGAACGAGACAAGGATGCCCACTGTCACCACTATTATTCAACATAGTTTTGGAAGTCCTAGCCACGGCAATCAGGGAAGAAAAAGAAAAAAAAGGAATACAGATTGGGAAAACTGGGCAGCTATATGTAAAATAATGAAATTAGAACACTCCCTAACACCATACACAAAAATAAACTCAAAATGGATTCGAGACCTAAATGTAAAACCAGACACTATAAAACACTTAGAGGAAAACATAGGAAGAACACTCTCTGACATAAATCACAGCAAGATCTTTTCTGATCCACCTCCTAGAGTAATGGAAATAAAAACAAAAACTAGAGAAAACCATAATTCAAAAAGACACATGCACCCCAATGTTCATTGCAGCTCTATTTACAATAGCCAGGTCATGGAAGCAACCTAAATGCCCATCGACAGACGAATGGATAAAGAAGAGGTAGTACATATATACAATGGAATATTATTACTCAGCCATAAAAAGGAAGGAAATTGAGTGATTTGTTGAGATGTGGGTGGATCTAGAGACTGTCATACAGAGTGAAGTAAGTCAGAAAGAGAAAAACAAATATCGTATATTAACACATGTATGTGGAACCTAGAAAAATGGTAAAGATGAACCGGTTTGCAGGGCAGAAGTTGAGACACAGATGTAGAGAACAAAGGTATGGACACCAAGGGGGAAAAGCCATGGGGTGGTGGGCATGGTGGTGTGCTGAATTGGGCGATTGGGATTGACACGTATACACTGATGTGCATAAAATTGATGACTAATAAGAACCTGCTGTATAAAAAAAGTAAATAAAATAAAATTTAAAAATTAAAAAAAAAAAACTACAAAAAGGTATCACCTCACATTGGTCAGAATGGCCAGCATTAAAAAGCCTACAAACAATAAATGGTGGAGAGAGTGTGGAGAAAAGGGAACCCTCCCACACTGTTGATAAGAATGTAAATTGGTACAGCCACTATGGAGAACGGTATGGAGGTTCCTTAAAAAGCTATATGATCCAGCAATCCCATTCCTGGGCATATATCTGGAGAAAATTCTAATTCAAATTAGATACATGCACCCCAATGTTCATAGAAGCACTATTTACAATAGCCAAGGCATGGAAACAACCTAAATGGACAGATAAATGGATAACACACACACACACACACACACACACACACACACACACACACACACACACACACAATGGAATACCACTCAGCCATAAAAAGGAATGAAATAATGCCATTTGCATCAACTTGGGTGGACCTAGAGATTATCAAACTAAATGAAGTCAGACAGAGAAAGACAAATATCATATGATATCACTTATATATGGAATCTAAAATATGATACAAGTGAACTTATTTGCAAAACAGAAACAGACTCACAGAGAAAACAAACTTATGGTTACCAAAGGGGAAAGGGGAAGGGAGGGATAAATTAGGAGTTTGGGATTAGCAGATACAAACTACGGTGTATAAAATAGATAAACAACAAGGTCTTACTGTACAGCACAGAGAATTATACCTTTTAAAAAAAGAATATACTTTAAAAAATTGTGGTACAATACACATATAACATAAACGTTACCTCAAGAATACACTTTTATCTTTCATCTCTGAATGATGTCCCTTGAATATCTCATTTATTCAACTTTGATGGCTCTCCTTTATTTTTTAACATGATATTTAACTTTTCAAATGTGCCTGGATGTTTGTGAGCCCAGAACTCTGGATGGGGGTCCCAGACCCCTAGAAGCTCGGCAACTCCCTTGCTCAGCAGTGTTCTGTGTGCAGGAAGCAGGTGTGACTTACATGTGTATTCAGATGTCACTGGGTCTATGAACATACCAGGCTGTTGTGGGATTTTTATTTGCCATTTTCATCAATATCATTAAATATGATCTCATCTATGTAATTAAAACTAAATTTAAAAATTAAAATAAAAGAAAGAAAGTTGTCAGAGCAGCCATATCTGAGAGGTATCACCTGGGTCCTGGGGTTTTCATTCTCCTGCTATATGATGACCCAGCTCAGCTGGATGCCTGCAGTCCCCTGGGCTGGACCCTGTGGTCACCCTTGACTCTCTCGTCCCTTCCTCCACATTCTTGCTGTTTCTCCCTATGGTTTTTGTCTTTGGTGCTGTGGGCCCTTGAATGTGTGCAATCATATAACCCGGGAGCTGACCCTTGGTCATCATGACACTCCTGTGTTATAAACTAGGACTTAATGTGAAGCAGAAATAAGTGAAAATAAGCAACACTTAACTGAGTGCTGACTGTCCACTACATTCTCATCCTCATGCCTGAACAGGAATGAGTGGCTCACTTAAACCTCCACCCAGCCCAGCAGTGAAGTCCTCACCTCTACTGCACAGGTGAGGAAACTGAGGGTCTCGGGGTCAGAGGTAACAAAGCAGCGGTGGTCTGAACCAGTTGGCACCTCTTAGCCCACGTGCTTGAACACTTTGCCTGGGATGATTAAAGAAAGTCTGAAATCAATAGCCAAGATTTTTTTAATATAAAGATTTATGCAATTTTACAAGAAATATCCTTATCTAGATACAATTTTTTAAAAAAAGCTTCCTTGTAAAGGAAGAAGTGGTTATACAGTTTCCTGTTAGGAAACTATCACTTTTTTTTTTTTTTTTTTTATGCAGTTCGCGGGCCTCTGACTGTTGTGGCCTCTCCCGTTGCGGAGCACAGGCTCCGGACGCGCAGGCTCAGCGGCTATGGCTCACGGGCCCAGCCGCTCCGCGGCATGTGGGATCTTCCCGGACCAGGGCACGAACCCGTGTCCCCTGCATCGGCAGGTGGACTCTCAACCACTGCGCCACCAGGGAAGCCTGGAAACTATCACTTTTCAGAAAGGAAGTCAATTTGTCCTTGAATTTCAGACAGAACTTTCCAAAATCTACAATCAAAATCACTCCCATTGCAAAGTATAAGTGCACCACTAAAATGCTTTTTTTTAAGTTTAATTACATATTCAGTATAGAAATTCTTTTATTGATAAGATTTAAATATGATACTATGTGAATACCAGGTGCTCACTCCCCAACTTAAGAAATAGACACAAAACAGCCCATCATCGCTGTCCCCCCATCTCCCTCCAGCTATAAAATTCAGGAAAATCAATCATGCTTGACTTCTAGCTCAGAAGTAAGTCTAGCAACATTTCTTGTGTTTCTTCTGCCTGATTTTTCTTCTGTCCAATATATTTACAACAAGGATGATAGAATATAGCTGTCAAAGTCATGGGCTGTGGGTACAGATTTCCTGGGTTCAACTCCCGGCAACTCTTCCTCCTAGCTGTGTGACCTCAGCTGAGTGACTAACCCCCTCTGTGCCTCAGCACTAGGTGCAGGGTAGGAAAAGGATTAAATGGATGAGTATAGGCACAGCCCTGAGAACTGGGCATGCCTCTGGCCCCCAGGTCATAAACTGTACTGCGCTTGAAACCATACTGTGCCCTCAAGTTGGAGTCCTGCTTTTCCTCCCATAGCATGTCATAAACATTTCCTCAAGTCTTAAAGACTCATCATAAATACATAACATTCAAATATAGAAACAAATGCATCAATATTCAAAAGGCCATATAATGTTCTATGTGTGGATATTTCCTGACTTATTTGATCCAAGCAACACCCTCAGTGGAGCACATTAAGGTAGTTTCCAAATTTTTGGTATTGTCAATAAAGCAGCGACATTGAGTTTTATAAGTTCTCTGGCATTTTGGACGGATGGTCCTAGAAAACTTCCTAAGAGCTGGACACTGAGCTTTTGGTACACTTAGACACACTTAGACACACTTTCCTATGAAAATCTTCTTGGGAGTTCCTCTCCCAGCAGGTGGGTGTGAGAGGGGCCTGTGGGACCACCATCTCCTGGCTCCTCTGCATCTGGGGGTGTCCCTGGTCAGTGAAGAACAGGAGTCAACCCACAGGCTGAGAGGAGCTCAGCCCCAAACCAGGTCCCAGCCCCTATTCTGGGACAAAATCCAAGTGTTACTGCAATTCCGTCACTCTGGATGAAGGCTAGACCTTAGACACCTGGGCTCAGCAGAGTCACCCAGTTACAGCCCCATGTTGGCTGACTGCTGTCCCCTAAAGGAGGAGGGGTTCAGGGGACACCTGTAGGGACAGAGGTGCCTGTGGGATGGTCAAGGAGAGAAACCCAGTGAATAGGAGGCCAGAGAGTCAGTGGGGGAGGCCACCATACAGAGGAGGTGATCACACTGAGGACAGCCCTGGGTCTCAGGGGTGACCATGACCCCAACAATATACAGCAAAGGATGGGATGTGGTCACATGGACCAGCCTAAATTCGCGGCAGAGCTGCCTGGAGGCCACCAGCAAAGGAACCAAAAGCTGCTGGGCTGGTCCCAGGTGGTTGGGGGCTCAGAGGGGAACAAGTGCCTGCAAGGACCCCAAGAGCATTCTGCACCTTCCTTTTCTCTCCCTCCTCTGGCCCCAGATGCCAGATGCCTCCAGAGGTCTTCAACTTCCACCACGGAAACTGGTAACAGGCTGAAGAGCAGCACAAGACTTACCTCTGCCACCATATGGAGTAACTGACCAGTGACACTCTGTCTTGCTGGATATCAATGTCCTTCACAGCCAGGTGTCAGCCAGGGACAGGCACAGACATGGCCGATGTGCAGGGAAAGGTGAAGCCAAATCTGGCCTCTGTACCCCGACACCAAATTAATTCTCAAAGATAGAGTTTTGGGGGAAATAGGAAAGAATAGCTTTATTGCTTTGCCAGGCAAAGGGGGCCCCAGCGGGCTAATGCCCTCAGAACTGTGCGTCCCAACTCAGGGGAGTTTGGTGAGGAGTTTTATGGCAAAGGTTCAGGGTGGGGTTGCTGATAAGATTAGGGTGTGTGCAGGGCCTGCACCCCTTTAATCTGGTTTCAGGTAATCTTTAGATGAATTTCTCTGGTTCCTTTAATCTGGCCTCAGGTGGTCTTCCCTGGAATGAAGAACGCTACACCTTCCATTTGTTGGAGGTCTTAGTTCTGTAAAGAGCTCAAAGATATTGTCATGTGTATCCCTTGATGTGGAACCAGGACCCTTCCCCAAGGCTACACTATTGTTCTTGGCTGTTCCTCCCTTGTCTCTGCATCCCTTCCCTTCCCTGATTAGCAACTGTTTGAACCTGCCGTTTGGAACTCAGGGAAGGTCAGGGAGGCTGAACAGAAAGACTCCCGTGTCCAGGAGACCCACAGGGCCCTGCTCAGTTTCACCACCCCCCCCCCTTTTCTTTGATACTCCTCAATCTTGAGGAGAACAGATGTTGGACAAGAAAAGGAATAATTGTTTTTGATAGAGATGTTAATCATAAACTCGGCAGAGGAACTCGATTCTAGGGGGACTCAATTTTAATCCCCACTTTGCTTTTATCTTTCTCCAAATCTTTCAGGGGATGGGGTGACAAGCACTCTGGCTACTTCCTGCTGAAATGGAGCATAATCCTGTCTAAATTTGGGGGAATTGATACCAAATTAGAAATATATTTGAGTTACAAGTCCTGGATCTGAGTCTTATATGACTGAGATCTCAATCCCTTTGTCTGTCTTTTTGGTGCAACACATGCAGTTAGAGGTAGAAGGAAGTGACAACTGGAACTTTTGCAACAGTCACTTCGTTTTACCTTGGATGTCTGAACAACACTTACTCCATTTTGGCTTTCAAATGCATTCTCCTCCTTGATGGCTAAAGCAGATGTACAATGCACGTCTGAACGGCCACAAAAGAGGCTGCTTTGATGAGCAAAATTTAAGTTAAACCATGTATAAGCCAGTGACTTCCTCGTACCTCAATATGTGCAGATTTTTTTCTTTCATCATATCCTCTCTTGATTGCAAGTCTTTCAGTAGAAGACATTGATGATCAAATATCTGTCCCTCAATGCTGGGGTAATTCAGCTGTTTGCCTCTGGTGTAGTTCATGTCCCTTGGTGCTAGGCCTCCTTTGTATTTGCCTAGTTAAACCATGTTGGGGAAAAATTGATCAGGTATTGTGAACAAACTCAGAGGTATGTTAATGAAGAAATGCTTTATAGGCCATACATTTTATCATTTATACCCAATTGTCACACAAGCATTGTATATACACTTTTAGCAGTAGACCTAAAGCAAACAGTGATAAATCATGAGTAATTACACTCTGATAACTTCACTAGGCAATTTTCCTTTCCTCCTAAACATCAGGGCAAAAGTGTGCTTAACACAATAACTTTCATAAATTCAGACTTCAATGAACAGGACTAGAATTTCATATCTATTGAAACATAAGCCTGCCATCAGATTCTGCCTTAGTGGAGTTCTCCTTTCTAGAAGTCGCCGAAATATCAAGATTCCTACACATGCCAGGAGACAGTCTTTCCCATTCACCTGATAAGGCTGCTCAGAACACAAGAATCTCCAATTTCTGGAGGGACCAGGCAGAGAGAAAAAAAAATATTTCAATTTTTCTTACAGAAGTGTTATTTATCCAATTGCTCTAAGTCATAAGTAGCTTGAGGGGAAGGACTTCTCTATGTCTGGAAAACACAGATCAAAACCAGTAATAATCTGCAGTCAATTAAGCCAACCGTGCTCTTTTCCTCAGTGTACAATGGCTGCAAACAGCAGCCTCCTCGGTAGTGTGTGCAGCCTGTTGCCTGTATGGGTTCCCCTAAGGGACCTTGGAGACAGCCCTTTCCAGTAGACATTCATGACTGGCATGCTGTGCCCAATCTAGGCTCCAGACAGGGATATGCACAGTCTTTGGAAAGCCCAAGGGCACAGTGGCCAGGGCCCCAATTGGCCAAGTCATAATGTCCATCTGCCCCAAGCTGCAGAACACGGATCATGTGACTGAGGCCCTATGCAGGGCCAAGTTCAAGTTCCCTGGCTGCCAGAAGATCCACATCTCCAAGGAGTGGGGATTTACTAACTAATGCGGATGAATTTGAAAACATGGTGGCAGAAAAGCAGCTCATCCCGGATGGCTGTGGAGTCAAATATATCCCTAATCGTGGCTCCCTGGATAAATGATGGGCCCTGCACTCATGAGAGCCTTGGCACTGTCTCTTCCTTACTCATGCCCACCAACGAATCCTACTTTCCCGTCCAAAAAAAAAAAAAAAGTAATTAAAAAACCCATAAACATTATAACTGTATTCACCAGTTCACTCAGTGACCAATCCTTTTTCAACTTTTTATGAAGCCATCAGATTCTCTGTTAAGATTTTTAATTTCTTACCCAGTTCAGCAGTAGGATATGAAGTTTATGAGACCTGTACTTGTCAAAATGGTCCTTCACATAAATCTTCTTAAAGATGAAGCGCTTTTGCAAAGGCATCAGAGTACAATAAAAACTATCTATAAATGACAGAAAGACTTAAAAAGGGCATGGTCAAACATCTGATTCCAATGCAGTCGATAAATAGCCCAAAGATTCCATTTCTACTCCCAGACAGAGGTCTCAAAGTGGCTCGCAATGAGCAGATAGAATTTTCCCAGAGTGGCTCACCCCAAAATAATACACGAAAAAACACAAACAACAGATAAGCTACGGCTGCACAGCCAGAAAATCAGAGGGGGTATAGTTTAAAAATTCCACTTCCATTCACAGACATAGGCTTCCAAACAGACTGGCTCAGTTTTTAAAAGAGAACAAACCCAGAATTGGCTCTCAGGAAGCCCAAAGTGGCTCAATTCCCACAAGGGGACAGAACCCAGTGTGGCTAGCCCACATGGAGTGGAGAGAAGTCCCAGCCTTCCCATTCCTGTGACAAAACAGTTCTAGCTGACGAATAGTATAATAATTTAGGCTACCATTCACTGGCCACCTTTCCTCACTTTCAAGAATGTACACTGGCCAAACAGAATTACGATAGAATCGCATTCTTGTCTTAGTCATAGTTTTATCACTATAGGTCGACCAAGCTGCCAAAATTTTCCCCAGGGAAAATTATCAGATGGAATCCAGGAAATGCTTCCGATATCCGATCAAAAAACACTCACGCAGGGACTGGAAGCAAACCAGAACCTTCACCAGCAGACGGAAGACTTACACTAGAAACAAAACGAAAACAAATACAAAAAACAAAATTTGAAAAAATCAGACAGCACAAAGCTCAGAGTGGCTGCTTCCAAGTCCCACTAAGCCAGTGACCTTAGTCCAAGCAGTGCCTTACACGTGGGATTTCCAAAACGGAAAATCCCCAGATGGAAACCAAATGTTCCCCAGATGTAGGCAAAAGTTCTTCAGAGGGACAAAGTTGAAGGAGCCCCAGGAGTGCACATCCAGGGGACTTACCCAGATTCTGGCAGAGGTGTCTCGATGTCATACACTATTTTTCTCCTTCCCCCAAATAACTCCTTGGTGTAGGAAATCCGAGCTGGTGCAGGCAGGAGGAAGAAGGGAGTGTCCTCAAGGCAAAAGTGGCCTTGGCAGCTGCTAAGATGGTCCCTCTTTTGCTGCCCACTCCTGACTTGGAGTACTGACTGCTGGGATCGTGGAAGGGGTGTGACCAGGGCTGGGCCTTTCCAGGCAAGGGTCCCAGGCGATCTGGCCTCTAAAAGAATTCTGCAGCCCTCTGCTCTCTTGAAAGAGGATGGCATGGAGAAAACCTCAGAGCGTCCGATCAAGCCAGGGGACCCTCCTGGGGCTGTTCCCAAGTCGGCCCCACACTGGGAACCAAATTTGAAGGTGAATCCGGCCTCTGTGCCCTGACACCAAATTAATTCTTGGAGACAGAATTTTGGGGGAGGTAGGAAAGAATAGCTTTATTGCTTTGCCAGGCAAAGGGGGACCCAGTGGGCTAATGCCCTCAGAACTGTGCGTCCCAGCCCAGGAGGATTTGGTGAGGATTTTTATAGCAATGGTTCAAGGGTGGGGTTGCTGATAAGGATTAGGGTGTGTGCAGGGCCTGCACCCCTTTAATCTGGTTTCAGGTAATCTTTTGATGAATTTCTCTGGTTCCTTTAATCTGGCCTCAGGTGGTCTTCCCTGGAATGAAGAACGCTACACCTTCCATTTGTTGGAGGTCTTAGTTCTGTAAAGAGCTCAAAGATATTGTCATGTGTATCCCTTGATGTGGAACCAGGACCCTTCCCCAAGGCTACACTATTGTTCTTGGCTGTTCCTTCCTTGTCTCTGCATCTCTTCTCTTCCCTGATTAGTGACTATTTGAACCTGCCCTTTGGAACACAGGGAAGGTCAGGGAGGCTAAACAGAAAGGCTCATGCCCAGGAGACCCACAGGGTCCTACTTGGTTTCAAAGGTGAAGCTCTGGGTGGGATTTTCTTGATTGTACACCTTTCCTCCCACTAAGTTTGCCAAAGATGCTGGCAGTGTGGAGCTGGGTGGAGACAACAACGATGAAAACCTGAGTCCTGGGGTGTCCCTCAGAACACTCCACAATGCTTAGTGTGGCCAAGACCAGCCCACAAGTTAGCCAGAGCGGTTCCCCCTGGCCCCTGGAGCAGAGCTGCCACCATGGCTACCTGCAGTCCATCCTCCCCTTTCTGTCCTGCCTTGTCCCTGGGCATGGTTGCCTCCCAACAAGGCTCGCTTGCCCCACGCACAGTGAGCCAAAGGCTGAGATGCCAAGGTTTGCAGCAGAGAAAAGGTTTACTCAGGAGGCATCCAAGAGAGAACATGGGAGAAATGATGAGGGCTTGGGGTATTTATGAGATAAAGCTGAGGCGTGGGGAGCATGGGGAAAGGTGACTGGAGATAAGAAGGTGAGGTAATTGTCGTTCTGCACAGATGCAGCTAAGCTACAGGGTCTTCATGGGGAGAGTGTCCAAAGATGGCAGCACCAGCTCCCACTGAGGGTGGAGTTTTTGACCCTCTGAAACCAAGCAGAACCCTGTGGGGCCCCTGGGCACGGGAGACTTTCTGTTCAGCCTCCATGGCCTTCACTGAATTCCAAAGGGCAGGTTCAAACAGTTGCTAATCAGAGAAACAAGAAACAAGAAACAATAGTGCAGCCTTGGGGCAGGGTCCTTGTTCGAGATTACCCGAGGCCAAATTGAAGGAGCAGGTCCTGCACATACCCTAATCTTGTCAGCAATCCCACCCTTGAACTATTGGTATAAAACTCCTCACCAGGGGCTTCCCTGGTGTACCACAGCTACTAAAGCCCACATGCCTAGAGCCCTTGCTCTGCAACAAGAAAAGCCACTGCAGTGAGAAGCCCATGCACGGCAACAAAGAGTAGACCCTGCTCAAGAGCAGCCCCTGCTCGATGCAACTAGAGAAAGCCCGTGCACAGCAACGAAGACCCAATGCAAACAAACAAACAAAAAAAACTCCTCACCAACTCCTCCTGGGTTGGGACACATTTTCGAGGGCAGGAGCCTGACAAAGCAATAAAGCTATTTTTTTCTACTTCATCCAAAATTCTGTCTCCGAGATTTGATTCAGCACCAGTGTACAGAGTCTGAGCTTTCGGCATCACCTCTGATGTCAAAAGGTCTCCCAGCAGACACTCACATATGCCCAATCGGAGGGTCAGTGGTCTTAACCAATCTTAACTGGCTTGAGCTCAAACTGGACACAGCTGACTCCAAGTTCCAAAAAAAACAACTTGGGCAAAAACATCTTACTGTTTAGACTATGTTAAGCTTAGAATACATGCAAGTTTTTGTAAAAACAATTAAAGCAAAGCTCCATCAGTGAAGACAGTTTACAGTTTCTTATTTATTAATGGCTAACTGATGACTACCCCTGGTTCCACCCCAACTTGACTGCAGGTGTCAGGGCGACACCTCTACGTAGCTGCTGGGGCAAAAGTCCAGGCTGCTGTGTCTACAGGCAGATATCGGAGGGGGTCTGTGGGATGGAGAGGGTGGGGGTCACTCTGGATCCAGACTGGGATTGCCTCGAGGGCAGGACTGTGCCTGGCCCACCCTAGTATCCCAGGTTCCTGCCTGAAGTGTGTCCCTGCGTAGGTGCTCAGTGAGCTATTGTTGAACAGGTGAGGGAATCAATGAATGAACCAGCCTTCTCTTCCCTGTGGGAGAGAACAGGGCTCCAAAACACTGAGCCTGGTGGCCTTCCATCTGATAGGAATCTCACTGTGTGGAGACATGTTTCATATTCTTCTCGAACATTCTGGAGAAGCTGGAAGCAACGAGGCACTGCCGGGTCCCATGGTACATTTCCCGGAGCCTTTGTTCTGAATGTGCTCAGACCCCAACTGCGTTCCTGATGAGCACAGCGACCATGGCCTGAGGACTCTGCAGCCCCAGCTCTACTACAGCGACGTCCCAGCAGATGGCAGGAGCTGGGACCCTGCGCAGGGCTGGGCCTCACAGGATCAGGGACTCTGGGGTCAGCTGCCCGGTGGGGGTTGGTGGGAAGGCCCAGCCAGCCCTCAGGGGGAGCGTGGGGGAGGAGCCTGGGTTAAGGCTGTAGGTGACACTGGGGACAAGATTCGGAGTCCACGTGGGAAGGACATTTTTTTTTTGGCTGCACTGGGTCTTCGTTGCGGCGTGCGGGCTTTCCCTAATTGCAGCAAGCCTGGAGCTACTCTTCGTTGCGGTGCGCGGGCTTCTCGTTGCGGTGGCTTCTCTTGTTGTGGAGCACGGGCTCTAGGCGCACGGGCTTCAGTAGTTGTGGCACGCTGGCTCAGTAGTTGTGGTTCACGGGTTCTAGAGCGCAGGCTCAGTAGTTGCGGCGCACGGGCTTAGTTGCTCCACGGCAGGTGGGATCTTCCCGGATCAGGGCTCGAACCCGTGTCCCCTGCATTGGTAGGCAGATTCTTAACCACTGTGCCACCAGGGAAGTCCCAGAAGGATCTCTGGGTGAGGGTGAGGCAATGGAGAGGGGTCTGTGTGGCAGGGGTTAGGGAGGGCTTCTGCTCCCCTCGTGGCAACTGTCTCCTCTGCCATCGCAGTCTGTGGGATGCTGGGAAGACTTAGTGGACCCCCAGGGAAGGCCTTTGAGCCTGGCCCAGTCTGCACACAGATGCTTGAGGACACCCAAGGTGAGCTGCCCTCCTCCCCGTTGGCCCCTCCCTCCTTACCAGTTTACCCATCACTGGACCTTCCGCCCTTTCTGGGGAGACCTTCCTTTCTGTAGCTTTTCCTTTCTCTGCGAAGCTCCTGCAGCTTCTCTGCTGTAGCCAAAACCTGGCCTCTGTACACTGGCACCAAATTGAATCTCAGAGACAGAGTTTTAGGTGAAGTAGGAAAGAATGGCTTTATTGCTCTGCCAGGCTAATGCCTTCAAGTCTGTGTCCTCCTTTTGGAGGCGGAAGTGAGGAGTCTTACAGTATCAGCCTCAAGGAACAGGGTTGTCCATAAGGAACCGCGTAGGTGCAGGGCCCGTCTTCTTCATCCACGGACCATTTCAAAACCATCAAGGTTGGCATCCGGTGGTCCCGTGACGGGCTCTGGTGGTCTCCAAGGTTATCATACTGTGACCTTCTCTCTGGAATGAAGAATGCTCACAAAGGAAGGGAGTGTTAGGGAGTGTTTCAAAAGAGAAAAATAGCAGGTGCACGATACGAATCTAACAAGGAAGGAATAATTTGTGAGAATCAATATGGAGTGAGTGAGTGAGTTAAAACAGAACACAACAGGATGGAAACTGTTTTTAACTAGTTTTTAGCTGGGACAATTCTGTCCTCCGTGTGCTCACTTCAGCTTCACTCCCTGCTTTGTCCCCTCTTCCCTGTCCCTCCCTCCCTCCCTCAGCCTCCCTGCCTCCATTCTTTCCTCTCTTGGGCCCCTTTTGCTTCTCTTCATCTGCCCAGCGTGTTTATCTTCCTCCCCTCCCCCTCACTTTCCTCCTCCTCTCCCTCATGGCTGCCTCTTCCCTTCCAGGTTCCTCCCTAATTATTAGGCTTCATTTCTCTTCGTCTGTCTCAGACCCAGCATGAATCAAGGCCTTTAGCGTCTTCCACCCTCTGGGACATTCATCTCCAAGATGACCCGGCATGAGTCATCTCACATGACCATAGCCTGAAAAAGCCTTTCTTGGAAATGCCACCCTGGACCCTGAGTCAAGTTCCTGGGTCAACGCAGATGAGCAAATGTCCCCCTGTGTCTTGCTGTCCTTCCCCCTGCCTCCACAGAGTTTGGAGTTGTAAGGCCAACTGGCCCAAGGCAGGGGAACACAATCAGATTCACAGGTTGCATCAGACCGAAATTCTCCGGACCACCCAGTTCCAGAAACTGCCCTGGAGACATTCCGGGCCACCCAGTTCCAGGAACTGACCTGGGGAATTTGAACCCAGCCCAGCCTTCCTGCCTTTCGAGGGGCGGGAATAACGGTCCTCCAGGATGCCCGAAAAGACCACCAAATAAGGAATACCCTGCACCCTCCCAGATTCACCACACCCCTTTCCCTTCTTCCCCTATACAACCTTGCCCAACCCTCGCCCTGGTGCGACTTCTCTGGCCCCTTTCTCTCGGACCAGTGAACCTCGCCCAGGAGCGCTCCCTAATAAAGCTCACTTGGAGCTTTCCTCTGTTTCGCGGTGCCATTTGTTAAGATCCGGCCTTACAGGAGTCTGTTGTTCATCTTTGCTCTTTTAGAGCAGAAAGCCCATGTTCAGCTGCTACTGGAGGAGCTGCCCCAGTCCTCTGGCACTCTGATAACCAGCCCAGCCCGTCTCGGGAAAGACAGCACATCTGTTGAGAGAGTGGCCTGAGACCCTGCTCTCAACACGGCTGCTCACTCCATCTCAGAGCCCATCTGGCCCTTAGTTCAGCTCCTCTGGTCACAGGCTGTGTCCTTGCACTTCAGCTCGGGGTTTGGGGGGGGCAGTCCTTAAAATAATGGTGGGGTACATTAGTTACCACAAAAATAAAAATTACTGGGACTCTATTCTTGTGTATTAAAAAATATTTTAAACAGGGCTTCCCAGGTGGCGCAGTGGTTGAGAGTCCGCCTGCCGATGCAGGGGACACGGGTTCGTGCCCCGGTCCGGGAAGATCCCACATGCCGCAGAGCAGCTGGGCCCGTGAGCCATGGCCGCTGAGCCTGCGCATCCGGAGCCTGTGCTCCGCAACGGGAGAGGCCACAACAGTGAGAGGCCCGCATAACGCAAGAAAAAAAAAAAAAAAAAAAAAAAAAAAAAAAAATATTTTAAACAGATGAACCAAATTATAGGCTTCTCGTAAAACACTCAAGCAACTTATAATCAAGAGAATTAGAAAGAAAATCTCCTTTTCTTCCATTCCCTGTGTTCATCCTACCCAGCCCTCTCCAGACAAGTTGTCTGGTAC
This sequence comes from Lipotes vexillifer, assembly GCF_000442215.2. NCBI lineage: Eukaryota > Metazoa > Chordata > Mammalia > Artiodactyla > Lipotidae > Lipotes > Lipotes vexillifer. The sequence goes on along the minus strand of NW_006780611.1, from coordinate 9,763,257 downwards.
GGTTGTCCAGTGTACCTGTCCAGACCTTTCTCCATGAACTAAGGACAAATGTGCATGCAAACACATCTGCAGTGGAATTATAAGGAAGTTTCTAATTAAGGTGTGAAGCACAGACAGCTAAACGCACAATTTCCAAAAATGAATGTCCTAGGTAGATTATAAAACAGAAAAGTCCAGCCCCTGGGGACCCACCTTCTGCCCCATCTCACTCCCTCTCCCTGTCTCCCCCAGGATAAAAACTCTCCTGATTTCTAACACAGTAGGTTGGTTCGTCTTTTTTCTGTGTGAGTGCGTATAAACGCACTCACACACCCCAGAACCTTTGGAGTCTGGCTTCTGTCACTCAACTATGTTTGAGGTTCATCCATTCTGCTTCTTATCAGCAGTTCTCATTGCTGTATAGAATCCCACTGGGTTCTTCATCAGCTGTGTTGTTGATGGGCATTGGCTAGGGGCACAGTGACCATGGCTGAGCTTAGGAGGCCATGAGGGATATGAGGGGAATGGAGACCGCCTGAGCCCTGCTTCATCAGAGCTGTGTTCTTTCCCCCAGAACGTTGCTCATGAGTCCATTCAAAGAATCTCGTCAATCTTTCCCAATCCGATGTGGAAAGGAGCTCTTGTATTGGTCCTAATTTGTATTTTCCTGATTACTAGTGTTACCAAACCAAACTTGGTTTCACTGGCCCATGCACAGTAAGGCCAGTCTACTGACACCAGGTTGTGGTGAAGGAAAGTGCAGCGTTTATTGCAGGTGGCAAGCAGGGAGTCCAGGCAGCTAGTGCTCAAAAGAGCCCCCCCCCCAACTCCCCAGTGACTTTCAGGGAAAATTTTTTTAAGGACCAGGTGAGGGAGGGGAGTGGTGCAGTGTGTGATCAGCTCGTGGATATTCTTCTGATTGGTGGGTGATGAGATAATTGGGAGTCAACACCCTCAACCTTCTGTTTCCAAACGGTCTGGGGTCTACGTGCTTGTGGTCAGCCTGAAATTAACATCTTTCACTGGTGGGGGTTTCAGTATCTGCAAAAACAGCTCAAAGGATATGGTTCAGAATATTATCTAGAGCCCTTGAGGAGGAACTAAAGGTCCTTGACTTTGTTTAATGACTAAACTATTATATTACTTGTTCTTGCTTGACTGTTTTCCTTTGTTTCTGCATTTTCTCACTTCTCTGATTAAATTTATTCTTTGGAACTCAGGCAAGACCTAGGAGGCTAAAGTTTTTCTACAGACGAGAAAGAGGCAGGTGGAGGACATGGCTGGTGTGTGTGTATATGGCGAAGGTCCTGCTCAGTACACTAGGGACAAGATGAAAACAGTATGTTTGCTTTAAACTCTTTTTTAAGTGAAATCCTATCACCTCTCACTCCCTTTCTTCCTGTAAAAGTTGACTCGACCAACCTGCTACTGGCTTTTCCACTACAGATGAAGTTCCATGGACTTGTTCTAAAAAATTTGCTCATCTTGATAAATACAGAATAATATAAGACAGAGGTGAAAACATCCCTCCCCCCACAGCAGTTGTGAGAGAGAGACCTTGCCGTGTCATAGAATAGTTCAAAGAACTAGTTTAACAAATCTGAACATAAGATTGAATCTTCCATTCAGAGCGTCAGTCTTGTTTTCTGTGCTGTTGGACTCTTGTGTGAACCTTGCTAGCTACTACCAAGTAGCATAGCATAGTGGTGGGAGTAGGGGCTCTGGAGCCAGCTGCCTGGGTTCCAATCCCCTCTCCACCACCTGCTGGATTATGACACCTGGCAAGTTACTTAGCCCCTCTGTGCTTCAGTCCTATAGTGTAAAATGGAGACAGTAGTAGAACTTCCTCATAGGTGGTTGTGAGGCTCAAGTGAGTTTGTTTATATTTATATCTACGTGTATTATGAACAGTGCCTGACCCATAGTAAGCAGTATGGAAGTGTTTGCTGATCTATTACTAGAAATCTGTCTCTGAAAACAGAGCATTAAACATCAACTCGGAAAAGGTGTGTAAGACCAATACACTGAAAACACTAAGAGAAGGTCAAGAAGACCTAAATACATAGAGAGACATACCATGTTCATGGATCGGAGGGCTCACTAATGTTAAAATGTCAATCCTATGGATTCCATGCCATCCCAACCACATTCTCAGGATCCCGCCCCCTTGTGGTAGCTTTGTAATGTGGGAGCTTGGCCAGGCCGAACGACATTTTCCAGAGTTCCCTTCCCAGTAGTTTTGGACCAGGCCCCCGGCACCTTTTCTAGGTGCTCAAGTGTTGTTGGTGTGCTGTCCCAACTCACCACCCTGGTGTGAAGCAGCAACCGGGCCTGCAGCTGCCAGGACTTTCCCT
>NW_006780611.1:9753044-9760797 GCF_000442215.2 Lipotes vexillifer | reverse complement strand
CTACAACCCCCTCCAGCATCATACTGCGTCTTTAGCTCCCAGAGGAAGGGCCTCAGCAGGACACCCAGACCACTAAAGTCAGAGGCAAGAATGATTGTATGGGTTTCTGTCTACCCTTGTGTGCTCCACAGCTTGTCCTGAGGGTTCCAGCTTATTCTTACTCTCCCACACTTTACGTCCATCTTCCTTCCCAACTACTTTCTTGCAGACTTCAGCATCAGACATAAGACAACACCTGACGGAGACTGCTTAACAAGCCCCCACAACTGCAGAAAGTCAGAGTCCTGTAAGAAACTCTTATATGCACCGTGTGATCCAGTAATCCTACCTCTGGGTATATATCAGAAGGAAATGAAATCAGGATGTCAGAGAGAGAGATCGCTTTGTGATACGTCCCATGTTCAGTGCACCGTTATTCACAATGGCCAAGATATGGAAACAACCAAAGTGCCCATCAATGGATGAGGGGAATAAGAAGATATTGCATATATATATATATATATATATATATATATATAAACACACAATGAAATATGATTCAGCCATAAAAAGAAGAAAATCCTGCTGTTTGTGACAATGTGGGTGAAGCTGGATGCCATTATGCTACATGAAATAAGCCTGACAGGGCTTCCCTGGTGGCGCAGTGGTTAAGAATCCACCTGCCAATGCAGGGGACACAGGTTCAAGCCCTGGTCCAGGAAGATCCCACATGCCACGGAGCAACAAAGCCCGTGCGCCACAACTACTGAGCCTGTGCTCTAGAGCCCGTGAGCCACAACTAATGAGCCCACATGCCACAACTACTGAAGCCCACATACCTAAAGCCCGTGCTCCGCAACAAGAGAAGCCACCTCAGTGAGAAGCCCATGCACCGCAACAAAGAGTAGCCCCCGCTCGCCACAACTAGAGAAAGCCCATGCGCGGCAATGAAGACCCAACACAGCCAAAAATAAATAAATTGATTAATTAAATAAATTTTTTTTTAAAAAAGGGGCTTCCCTGGTGGTGCAGTGGTTGAAAGTCCGCCTGCCGATGCAGGGGACACGGGTTCGTGCCCCGGTCCGGGAAGATCCCACGTGCCGCGGAGCGGCTGGGGCCGTGAGCCATGGCCGCTGAGCCTGCGCGTTCAGAGCCTGCGCCGAGAGGCCACAACAGTGAGAGGCCCGCGTACCACAGGAAAAAAAAAAAAAAAAAAATAGTGTATTGGAGACTTGAAATTTGCTAAGAGGAGATCTTAAGAGTTCTTACCATTCAAAAGTTGACTCTGAGAGGTGACAGATGTGTTAACTTGATTGTAGTCATCATTTTACAATGTATATGTGTGTCAAGTCATCGTGTTGTATATTATAAATAAATACAATTGTATTTGTGAATTATACCGCAATAAAGCTGGAAAAAAGGGAAGTCCTTATAGGAAATGTATATATCGCAGATGCTCTGACTCTTGGTTGAACCCTGACTAATGCATCCCTGGAGTGTTATTCTCTTCCTCCATCTTTCCAAGAATATTAGTAAAATTTTAATGTTCTTTCTGCTTTGTGTGAGATGTATTTGTTTCTTGGGGATATGATGAAGGCTGAGCCCTGATTGATCCTCGTATCCACAGACAGTTGGATATTGATTTCCAGTGGGCTCAAGCTAAGTCATCAGGATTTGAATGAGATCCCTGCTTTCACCTAGACCACCACATTGATAGATAATTCATGTGCTAAAGACAAAATTGTAGTGGAAACTGGGCATATTTAGAACTCACTGATTATTTAAAACAATAGAAAGCAAATTTGTGGAATATAGCTAAAACAGTACTTAAGAGAAAATTTGTGTCGTATGCATGCATTAGAAAAGAAAAAAATTGATATTTGAAGCTTAAGTGGTCAGGTCAAGAAAAGGGAATAGCAAAAGGATTAACATCGAAACCTAGTACTTTGAAGCAGATGAAGCTGAAAAATCTCTGCAAAAAAAAGAGAAAGCAAAAATACATTATGAATAAAATGGGATCATAACTATAGACACTGTAAAAAGTCTCCATACCTTTTATAGAGGTGTAAAAAGTCAGAAGAGAATACTATGAACACACTTATGCCAATAAATCTGAAAAATTAGGCATAAAGAACAACTTTCTAGAAAAAAAAATAGCAATGATACCAAAAGAAATAGAACAGGGACTTCCCTGGTGGCTCAGTGGTTAAGAATCCTAGCCTGCCAACGCAGGGGACATGGGTTTGAGCCCTGGTCCGGGAAGATCCCACATGCCGCAGAGCAACTAAGTCTGTGCACCACAGCTACTGAAGCCTGCGCGCCTAGAGCCCGTGCTCCCCAACAAGAGAAGCCACGGCAGTGAGAAGCCCGCGCACCGCAATGAAGAGTAGCGGCCACTCACCACAACTAGGGAAAGTCTGCACGCAGCAACAAAGACCCAATGCGGCCAAAATAAATAAATAAATAAATAGATAGATAGATAGATAGATTTATTTTTAAAAAAAAGAAATAGAACATAAGCATTAACCCTAAACCATTAAAGAAATACAATTATTAGTTAAAATGTCCACATAAACAACCATATCGTGTTACCAGCCCAGGAGGTTTTATGCTGAGTTCAATCAACCCTATAAGGATCAGAACTAAAGTTTCTCAAGAAATAGGAAAAACGTAAACCTCCTTGTTGTAGTTTCTTATGACAGGGCCGAAAGTAAGCTCATCACATGAGATGAATTGTGCAGAAACACAACAGTAGAGGGCTGCTGCTCCCTCAGGCAATACAGCGCCATCTTGTCCTGCTGTGGTGATTTTTATTTAAGCATTATCTATGTTTACATCTTAAGACTTGTTTTCTTAACATTCCAGAAATACCAAAGCAGCAATTTTACTGATTATACAATTTTACTGATTATACAAGCAACAATGGGCTTTCTTGAAGACATGCCGTGCTTCGTCCTTGAGCGCAAAAGCAACTCAAGGACATTTCCTTGTGTTCCCATCATTCTGATTATACTGAGGACATTTCATGGATCAGTGCCCAAAGCAGCCAGGACTGCTTGCAGTTCTGGCTTTTTCGCACGCCCCCAGCTTGCCGGGGGTGGGGATGGGGGGCTCATGGGTCACGTCTCCTTCCATGTCCTCAGTTATTTCTCTACATTTCCCCCTTTTTGTTTTGCAGCTTGTGCAGCATCAAGGAGAACACGGCAGCTTGTTGCGATGTTGCATGGCGGGTGGCTTTCAATCGTCGTCGGACTACAATTAAACATATGATTATTATTATAATGATCATTAACAATCCCGCGGTAGAACCAAATAAAGCATGTAATTTAGACATAGGATTTCAATTATTAAGGCCTTGAATAATTCCAGTCCATACTTCTTGCGAATTAAGTCGTAATCTCTTTTGAAAAGTTTGTTGAATTTCCCCTTGTAAGTTCACAATTTCTTCTGTCAAATTTTTGTGATGTGATAGATGTTTTTAATTTTTTTCCCAGGGGAATGCAGACTGATTATATGGAACCAAAGTGACGCAAAAGGCACTTTGATTCCAGTCACAACGTAGCTTCATTTGTCTTTGTAAATTTACAAGTTGGTCCCCCAACATAACCACAGCTTTATGTAAGTCTGCTATTTCCGACTGTATTTCCGAATCAATTTGTTGTTGAGAGGACCAAAGCATTTCAGAATTTTTATGCCAATCAGTTATATAATCAACGGTCTGAATAGATTGTTCTAAAGCAACTCCAGCTACTGCAGCAGTAGCTGTTATGGCTATAATACCCATGCCAGCTGCAATCAACATTCCTACAAATCTTTTACTTCTTTTTAATGCATCAGCTAAATATTGCAAAACAGCCATAGGGAGAGATTCTTGCCATTCCCTTCCAAGATTAACAGGAAGCCAAAGACCTGTCCGAGCTCGTAAAATATACAAGCTTTCAGTAGATATGTTAAAAGATATACTAGAGTTAATGCAGGTATACAGAGAGCAATTTTTACACATTATAATACCTAGAGTCTCATTCCATTCAGCTGGTCCCTTCAACAATATATAAGGTAATTTTACACAACTACGAGTATACCGAGTAACATTTTTATGAAAAGTCAAACTATAATTTCCAGATTGGTTAGCCATATGTCCTACCCAAGCATTAATCTTTTCCAAAGCTGCCATAAGCTCCCACAAATCCTTTTGGATAGGATATCCATTTAAATGAGGACCAGGAGGAGAAAACCGTCCAGCATGCCATACTATGGTATCATTAATAGTATTGCTATAAATAGTGTTATCCTCTCTATGCCAGTGTAAATTCTTCAGACCCCTTTTTCCTCGGGCGGGACCAAAAGGGCTCCAATCAATGATGCTTCCCCAAGAAGTGTTAACAAGAACCCGAGCCATTTCTCCTCGGCATCGAGTCCAATGGACCCAATCCGATAATCGATCTACAAGAGGCACATGACATGGAGGCAAGTAGGGTACGGAAACATTCTCATCAAGGGTGGAATTAGAATTTTCAAAACTATAAGCACTCAAAAGATATAACCCATGATATCTGCTTTCATTTTTGACAACACTTAACCATGCCTGATAATTCATTTTAAGGCAATGATCTCCCTTTCCCATACAAATAGGAGGTCCACTAACACCCACCGTGTAATTCTCTATTATCCTTCCTTCTTCTGGCTTCAAAGGGCCTCTATCATCAAAAGGACCAGGCAACCATCCAGACTCATTTACATATACAAAAATTGGGGCATCCCACCAGGTAACCCCCAATTTAAGAGGAGGGTTAGGAATATAAGTCCAGTAAGTATGGTTAGTACAATTTACTTCATTGGCTGGTAAGTAGGAGATCCAATATCCTGGCAAGCTTTTATATACTCCTCAAGTGGAGCATTTACAGCTCGTAAAGGGCGCAATGCCATCTGGCATTCAGGATTTGCATTCTCAAAGGCCAAGGATTGTAATAATAAATCTTGCACTTCTGTTTGTGCTACAGCTCTTTGAATGGCTGCACGCAATCTAGACAAGAAATCAGTGTAAGGCTCACCAGGCCCTTGCATTAACTTAGTAAAAGATTGTGCTGTTCTTCCAGGGGGTTCCACTCGTAACTGTGCTCGCAAACAACACATACGTATTTGAATGATTCGTAAATCGTCAAATTGAGCTTGAGCTTGTAGATTACTAAATGCGCCTGCTCCTATTAATTCTTCTAAAAGTGGCCCTGGAGGAGGAATTAATATGTTTTCGGAAGCATACCCAGACAAAAGTCCTTGAACATAATTAGAATGCATCCCATATGCATTAATGGCTTCTTTTAGCATTTAAAATTTTTTTAAATCATGAGGGTTATACTCGACGTTCATATATCCATTTGGAAATTGATTATTAGCAGGCATAGCTTGTCTAACTATAGGGAAAGCAAAAAATGCTTCAGAATATTGCTTTTCTTCCTTATTCATCTCTTCTTCCAATAAAAGTTTATTAAATTCAGGTTTTAGAGGAAATCGAAACTGACGAGAGGCTCCAGCAGGATACGCTGCTAATTCTAAAGGAGGATCCGAAGGAATAGTAGGACATGGCTCCTGATATGAAGGGGTGGTAGCATTGTTTTTATTTTCTTCCAATTTAACCATCAAAATTTTCAACTTTGTAAGTATATCAGAAATCTCATTCTGTTGAGAAGGTGGCATCTCATTTTGTTTGCTAACTTGCTCCCGATCTTTATCATCATCAGAAAAAGCCCCTTCAGGGCTTCCCTGGTGGCGCAGTGGTTGAGAATCTGCCTGCTAATGCAGGGGACGCGGGTTCGAGGCCTGGTCTGGGAAGATCCCACATGCCGCGGAGCAGCTGGGCCCATGAGCCACAATTACTGAGCCTGCGCGTCTGGAGCCTGTGCTCCGCAACAAGAGAGGCCGCGATAGTGAGAGGCCCGCGCACCGCGATGAAGAGTGGCCCCCGCTTGCCACAACTAGAGAAAGCCCTCGCACAGAAACGAAGACCCAACACAGCAAAAATAAATAAATTAATTAATAAACTCCTACCCCCAACATCTTCAAAAAAAAAAAAAAGAAAGAAAAAGCCCCTTCATCACTGGAACCTGAAAAATCCTCTCCTGGCTCAGACATAAGAGGAGGAGGCGGAGGAAGGTCTTCTATAGGAGATTCACGGAACAGAGTACGAAAAGTAGCAGAGCGATCGGGAGCAGAATTCGGACGCTGAGAGCGCGCCCCACGTTCACTTTCAGTCTCAGATTGTAATGGTTCCAGGGCACGGGAAATTAAATTACAAAGAGACCAGACACGGACAGATATAGGGTCTCCATACTGATGAGCTCTTCTTAATGCTCGCATAACCTGTTTCCAAACTTTTAAATTCAACTGGTTATGACCAGTAGGTTGAAAGCAGTAACAGTGTTTACGGATCTCCGCAAACAATTCATCAAAAGATTCTTGTTTCACTTTCACTCCAGAACTCCGTAATAACTGTTTCAGGAGTCTAACGTAGTGGCATTCCACTGAGGGAGAATTCCCCATGACTCTATTCTTCCCGGAGGTTTCGCTTTTCTCTTTAGCGTACAAAAATCCCCTCCGGTCTCGCGTGACCTCGATACTTACCTTCAGGTCCCTGTTCGGGCGCCAAATGTTGTAGTTTCTTATGACAGGGTTGAAAGTAAGCTCATCACACGAGACGAATTGTGCAGAAACACAACAGTAGAGGGCTGCTGCTCGCTCAGGCAATAACAGCGCCGTCTCATCCTGCTGTGGTGATTTTTATTTAAGCATTATCTATGTTTACATCTTAAGACTTGTTTTCTTAACGTTCCAGAAATACCAAAGCAGCAAAACCTCCTCCAATTGATTTTGGGGGGTTACAATAATCTTGATTTTTTTTTTTTGAAAGGGTCAAAAACTTTATTTGCAGGGCTTTTGTGTGTTTTTTGTTTTTGTTTTTGAATACACAGGTTTCCTGCCGTCCAGGGAGAAAGAGACGTGGTGTCCGGCTGCACGAGGTTTGGGGACTGGCCTTGGGGCTCCAACCCCGTCCCTTGCACTTGCGCACTGGCCGCACGGTTCCTCCGCTGTGGATAAAGGCACTGTGCGTTCTGCAGGAAGGCGCTCATGGCCGGCTGGCAGACAACGAGGCGGCCTTCTCAGGGGCTGCGAAGCTGAGGCTGTCGAGGGGTGGACTTGAACCTGGGGCCTGGCAGGGGGCCAACTGGCGAGGAAGCCCCAGGCTATGGTACCTCAGCCTGGCAGGTCCGGCTGGCCCTGGCACAGCAGCCTCAGGTTGGAATCCTGCCTTAGCTTCTTTTGCGGTCAGCCATGGCTCTCTGGTTGTGGTTGGCTCATGTGGCTTGCTGGCTTCCTTCTTCCTGCGCTCCTGTGTTGTCTCTCAGCTCTGCCCGTGGCCCCGGGGGCTGCCAGCCACTACCGTTGAGCTGTCATGCTGGTACCCCTTCCTGACCAGGAAGGCCATGCACCTGGCTTCTGCTTTTTCCTGCAGTACTGCAGGGTCCTGCACAAGATGGTCGGGCTTGGGGGCCTCATCCTCCTCTTTGGTTCTCAGCACCTGAGGGATGGTGCACTTTGGTTCTCAGCACGTGAGGGATGGTGCACTTTGGTTCTCAGCACCTGAGGGATGGTGCACTTTGGTTCTCAGCACCTGAGGGATGGTGCACTTTGGTTCTCAGCACCTGAGGGATGGTGAAGGGCCTGCGGCTGCCTTCCTCCTGCCCTTGTGTACCTGGCTCAGGTCCACTGAGTCCCTGCT
>NW_006780611.1:9727522-9752948 GCF_000442215.2 Lipotes vexillifer | reverse complement strand
ACATGTCCAACTCAACATTCTGGGAGATGTTGTGAGGAGACGTCAGCAGGGGCGTCGGGTCTGGCTTCACCTGTCTGTCTAGGCCGCGGTCCAGCTGGCCGAGGGCAGGGGCCAGCCGCCCCTCCAGGATGTTGTTGATCACCTGCGCCCGGTCATAGCTGTAGTGCTCCAGGCAGGCCAGCATGAAGCCCTCGCCGAGGTCTGGCAGCAGGTCCTTCACCTGGGAGATGAGTGAGTCCAGCTCCACGCCGCACGTGGCGGGGCCTGGAGCAGCCGCTGCCCCCAGGCACTTCTCTTCCTCCGAGTTCTGGGGAAGCGATGACGGTCTGCTGACTGCCTCCGCCGCCTCCACGACCCCGTTAGGATTCTCAGCCCCGGTGGGTCTTTGGCATCGGTGGCTTTCCTTCGGTCCACCCCTTCCCATGCACTCTCGACTGCCTGGAGGATGTAGGCGGTCCGAGTCTCATCCAAGGCTGAGGCCTGCTGCAACAGGCTGACGTCATCGGCCACAGGGAAGAGCGCATCGCATCGTAGTCTCAGAGAAACCTCCTGCAGCAAGGAGCTGGAGACCTGAAGGAGCTCTTCAGTGAAGCCCTGAATGTTGTCACAGCTGCTGTCTAGGACTGCGAGAAGGCAGATCTGCTTCAGGAGGATGTGAAAAATCTCCAGTAGCTCCTTCCTGGAATGACAGAGCCTCTGCCACAGGTCACCTAGCAGCTTGCTATCATCAAGCCTCCTCTTCTTAATCGCAGACTCCAGTTCGGGAATTGCTATTTTGTAAAAGGAAGCTAGCCTGTAACAGAAGTCGTGTTTCTGGAAGGTTGGGCAAGCCAAAGGGAAGATATCCGGAAAGGCCCAGAGTGTGGTGCAGGTATCACAAAGGTAGAGAACGATGTCCTTTAATTCCAGGAGAGGCACGTCGCTGGGGGTCAGCCGGCCCCTCTCCTCAAGCTTCTGGGGTGTGGCGCAGGCCCCGTCCCCTTGCAAAGCACAGTGCTGGAGGATATTGCTGAAGACCTGAAGGGTGGTGGGCATGCTTCCATCCAGGTCATTATAGTTAACTTGGCTGTTGGATAAAGATGTTTCCTATCATCTTCTGCAGCAGCGGGGAGTTGCCTTTTCCAAACTTTCGGGGGACACAGTGCAGGTAGGAGTCCAGGCACTTCTGCAGGGTCTCGTCGAAGACAACCCGGCACCAGAATTTATCGTGAGGCAGGGCCAGGAGCCAGGCGAGGTCACCGGCTACGAAGGTGGTGCGTTCCAAGTACTCCTCCACTAGGGTGGGAATGTTATCTTTAGGGGGTGGTTTGTATAACGCAAAATACCGGTCTGCCTTCTATTCAGGGTGTTTGTTCACCAAGAAGAGAAGATGAGCTCAGTTTTCTTCTCTGACTACATAAGGGCTGCTTTCTCCGGGGGTGGTGGGGGTGGTGGTTGTGATAACAGCAAGAAGGCCGGGCTGCATCTCAGCTGTTGTCAACCACAATCCACCCACTTCCAGGTCAGCGCTGGTGAAGTCCTCAGCTTCCCTGTATTCAGGTCCTTGTGGGTGATTTGGAGTTGGTCCAGGGGCAGAGCTGGCATTGTGCTGCATTGACCCTCCCCGGCGGCTCCACTGCCAGCGCTGTACTGCCACCGCCGCCGCCGCCGCCGTGGTCCGCAGTGACAGCTCCCACAGCGCCGGCACTTCCGGGGTCCACAATAATCTTGATTTTAAAACTGAATACAAAGAACATGAGAAAGAAAAATTATAGCCATATTTATTTATAAACATAGATGCAAAAAATCATAATTAAACAGTTAGCAAACAAATATTCAGGCCAAGGAAGACTTAAAGAATACAGGACTTGTAATTTTTATTTCCCTGTCTTAGAAGAATTTTCTTGGGACTTCCCTGGTGGTCCAGTGATTAAGACTCCACGTTTCCACTGCAGGGTGCGTGGGTTTGATCCCTGGTCAGAGAACTAAGGAGCCCACATGCCGCATGGCAGCAGCCAAAAAAAAAAAAAGAATTTTCTTTAAACTAGAAGGACACAGGATGCCCCTTATGACTGCGGCTGCTCAGTGCTGTACTGTGGTCCAAGCCAGTGTCCCAGGACCACAATTAGAAATAAGAGCTTCAGTGATTGGGAAAGACCAGAAACTGCTAGAAATAGTAAGCAAGTTCTTAGCAAGGTTGGGTTAGATCCAAGCTCAATTTAGAAAAATTAATCGTGTTCCCAGATACTGGCAACAAACAAAAGTATAAAGGTAGATGAAGTCTACAATATCGCCAAAAAAGTTTACTAGAAATAAACTTGACAAAATGTGTGAGATCTTTATGAAAAAGTGTAAGACTTATGGAAAACATCAAAGAAGACCTGTATAAGTTGAGGTACATACCATGTTAATGGATGGAAAGATTCAATGCCACAAATATGTCTATCCTTCCCCATTGATATTGGGATTTTTCATGGAACATGAAAAGTTTTGTCCATAAATTCATATGGATCTATAAGGGGTCAATACAATTTCAAAGAATAAGAAGGCAAGATGGATCTCCATATCAGATATTAAGAGTACTAGAAAGACATAAGGAGAACAATATGGTAGTCGCACAGGCTTAGACAATGGAGCAGATGAGAGAATTCAGAGACAGCCTTTACACACACACACACACACACACACACACACACATTAAACAAGTTTGCATCATTACACATAGGACAGGAGGACATGGATAGATATTCATTAAATTGTTCTTATATTGGCTTTCCATATACAAAATTAAAAATTAATTATCTATGTTATATCAAACAAATACATGAAAAATGGTTACATTTGAAAACATTAAAAATTAAAACATCTACACATGGAAAGACTTCATAAACTAAGAGCCTAATCACATATTGGAAGAGAGTATTTGAGATGTATATAACTGACAAAGGATTACTATATCAAATATCAAAATATCTTATATATCAAAATATATATCAAATATATCAAAAAATTCTTATAAAGCAATAAGGAAAGACAAACTTCCTACTAGAAAAATATACAAAGGATGCAGCCAACAATTCTGTAAAAGAAGAAAATGGAAGGGACAGAAAAATATGAAAAGACACTTGGGGGACCTCCCTGGTGGTCCAGTGGTTAAGACTGCGAGCTCCCAATGCAGGGGGCCCGGGTTTGATCCCTGGTCAGGGAACTAGATCCCACATGCATGCCACAACTAAGAGCCCGCATGCTGCAACTAAAAGATCCCGCATGCCACAGCGAAGATCCTGCACGCAGCAGCGAAGATCCCATGTGCCGCAACTAAGACCCAGTGCAGCCAAATAAGTAAATAAATAAATATATTTTTAAAAAAAAAAGAAAAGAAAGAAAAGACACTTGGTCTCACTAGAAATCAGGAAAGTATAAAACAAAACCTCAATGAGATAGCTTTTCACATTCCAGAAGGTTGGGAAATGAGAGGTCTCATAATACCAGTATTGGTGAAGATATGGGAAATGGTAACACTTTTTATTTCTCCTGGAGGTGTCTGTTTGCACAAGAGCTTTAGAAAGCAATTTGGCAGTGAGTGCCAAGTATGTCATTTTATTTCCACTAGGAGATCTAGACCCTGCTAAGGGCAGCAACAGCCCAGCTAAAATTACCCACATTCCGGGCCTCCCGTGAGGTAGCAGTGAACACAACTTCTGGAAAGGCATATGCACCAGAGTTTCAGCTCTGGGTGTAAGGCATCACCTACACTACTGAGAGCAGTGATAAATCATCATTGTCCAGGAGGCAACCAAAGGAATCCTGTTGGTCACAGCCTGCTATGGGCTAAAGGTCTGTGCCACTTGTGCACAATGAACATTTGTGTGCAAATTTGTATGTTGAAGCCCTGTTACCGAGTCCAAACTTGTACTGTTCGCCACAGGACATGCCAATAAATTGAGAGATGAGGTGTTGGGGCAAAGAATAGTGACTTTATTTCGAAAGCCAGCAGACCGAGAAGATGGTGGACTAGTGTCCCAAAGAACCATCTTACCCAAGTTAGAATTCAGGCTTCTCTAATACTAAACGGGGAGGGGGTGTTCTCACTCTCAAACAGTTTTTAGAAATGGCAGTTATTGTTTCAGGTTCTAGACTTTATTATGTAAAACTCACCCAGATTATCTGCATCAAGTGATATGAATACAGGACTGGGTCTATGCAGTGAGGAAGAACTCAAACCCCATTTAGTATTTAGCTTTGAATTTACCTTAGAACCTGAAAAATAATTTCAAACAAGATAATGAAGCCATACCTTGAAGATCTTCCTGAAGAGTCTGGAAATCTATTTCTGTTTCTAATTTCTAAAAAATTATTTGTGATGATCCACTCAAACTGAGGCCAATTACTAGGATGTAAGCACTGCATTGTACTCTATTTGTGCCCTCGATGTGTCATGAATCAATGAATGAATAGTACCAAGTTTTTGTACAGCACAGATGGTGTTTGTGGCAGCCATGAGAACGTGCATCTCAGATATCCAAGCATAATCCTGACAGCCCGGACTGCTGCGTTATGAATCCACCACATTTCCTCCAGGCTGCTCCCAGCCACTGACTGCGGAGATGGGGAGTATGGCAGGCCTGTTGCTGTGAGACACGAAACTCCTCTTACAGTTTACTTTGGCTTGAGGTTTCCCCATTGACCTAGAGAAAATGCTCTAAACTGCATTGCACTCCAAGATGCTTTCTATTGAAACTTCCTTTCTTCCCCACTCCTTTACCATCACCAGCTCTCCCCTTTGCTCTGGCTCCCTCGCCATTGTTCCCTTAGAGGTGTTTCCCTCCAAATTCTCTTACACATCTAATCCCTGCTTATTGGAGGATCTTAATACTGTGGTTAAGGGTATGGGTTTCAAAGAATTCCCTAGGGCTTCCCTGGTGGTGCAGTGGTTGAAAGTCCGCCTGCCGATGCAGGGGACATGGGTGTTTCTGTTTGTGGAGGACGTGATGTTATATGTAGGAAACCCTTGAGATCTCACATATAAAACTTTTAGAAAAAAAAAAAAAAAAAAAGGGGTAAAAAAAAATTTTTTAGGACACAAAGGGCCGTGTCCCCAAAAAAAAAAAAAAAAAAAAAAAAAAGTATTCCCTAGACAGGACGTTGAGAACAAAAGAGAAACAATGAAGTAGGTGCTCAAAGACTTAGGATGTAAAGATATAGGATTAGGATCTAGCTCAAGGATGTGAGTGATGACAACTTAAATCTGTTCCTGAAGTGATTGATAACATACGTTATTATGTAAATATACACAATGGAATACTTCTTTTTTTCTTTCAGGTTTTCACTTTTTATTGCACTTACATTTAAATTACCATTAAATACTAAGCATAAGTTAAATAAATAAATAAATAAATAAAAGGGGAGGGGGTGTGGCTGGTCGTTGCAGGAATCCTTTGTTCTTGCAGCTGTCCAAGTAGGTCTGGTCACAATGTTCCCATAAACCTCCAACAAGATAATTGTTATTTTCTGTCCTGCAACTTTTTTTTTTTTTTTTCCCTCTCACTGTTGTGGCCTCTCCCATTGTGGAGCACAGGCTCCAGACGCGCAGGCTCAGCGGCCATGACTCACGGGCCCAGCCGCTCCGCGGCATGTGGGATCTTCCCGGACCGTGGCATGAACCCGCATCTCCTGAATTGGCAGGTGGACTCTCAACCACTGCGCCACCAGGGAAGCCCCTGTTCTGCAACTTTTTATCTCTATATGAATGGAAAAGTGTGCCTTTAAAGTCAGAGGCTAGAGAATGGGCTATCAGCTATATTCCAGGCTCTAGGCAACATTCTTGTGTGTGTGTGTGTGTGTGGTGTGTTTGAAGTAACATTTATTGATTGATTCCCCTTCCCTTTTTTTTTTTTGGCCACACCACAAGGCTTGCGGGAATCTCAGTTCCCTGACCAGTTATTGAACCCGGGCCACAGCAATGAAAGTGCCGAACCCTAATCATTAGATCACCAGGGAACTCCCTGACTTCCCCTTTCTTTTTTGAGTCCCAATAAAATTTTATTTACAAAAGATCAGGTGGTTAGCCTGGGGCCATAATTTGCCACCCCTGCTCTAAAGAGTGGGACCCAGAGCCTGAATCCACGGGAGATTCTAGGCAACATTCCTTTATAAAGGTGCAGAGCCAGCATGACTAAGCACAGGCAACAGAGCACAAGGGTTAGAGGTAAAGGAATAGATTCAATACGAAGTCAGGTTTGTTCTACTCTGTTACAGCCCTAACCCCCAGTGTGATGGAATTTGGAGGTGGGGCCTTTGGGTGATTGGGTTTAGATGAGGTCATGAGGATGGGACCCCCATGAGGGGATTAGTGTCCTTATAAAGAGAGCCTTCGTGCAAGCATGCCCTCTCTCTGCCACGCGAAGGCTGAGGGGACTCTTGCCGAGGACCAAGCACAGAAGTAGGAATTCAAAGCACATCTGTCCCCTCACTTCTGGCTGTGCCAGGAGAAAATAAGGAGTCCTGATCCAAGGTCCATACTTTCTTATTGCCTCCATTCATTCAACAGGCGAGTGTAGAGCCAGGTGCAGATTTGGGCTGGGTGCAGGGGTGGGGTGGAGAGGGCTCCAGCCCCCCCCCCCCCCCTTTACTTTTTCTTTCCCTTTGCAATAACCTCGGGTCCTGCTGCACAGAGGGGTCCAGCTCCATCAGAGACCGACCTCTGCCAAGAGGGAGGGCCCAGGAGAAGGTGGGTTGGAGCCTAAGGAAGCAAACCACCCCAGGGCCCTCCCACCCCTGGTGCCAAAGCAGGAAGGAGGTGGAGCCTCGGCCTGGGAGGTCGCTCACAGATAAGGGGGTTTTCTACACAAGAGCCCTGGGAGAGGAAATGGAGCCCCAGCACCCGAGACAAAGGGCAGGGATGGGACTAGCCAGCAAAGGAGGCTGCAGCCAGAGGCCCCGGATCAGGTACCGCTGCTGCCTGCTCTGTCCCACTGGGCCCCATCTCCAGCCCTCTCTAGGGCTGTGCCTCTGTCCTTGGCCTGCTTCTCCCCGCGCAGTCCCTGCAGTCCCAGCCTTGTTCCTTTCCCTCTCTGGGCTCCTTCTCTGCAGGGCTCACTCCCATCTGGGGTCTTTGCCCTGTTCTGGGGGTGCCCCCACTATTGTTTCTGAACCGGCCCCTCCCAAACCTCCACCCAGCTCTGAGGGTCTTCGTGGCCCAGCTCTCAGTCTGAAAGTCTGTCGGGCTAGGCCGTCCCCTCCCTGCCTGTGCGGGGCTGCACTCTCTATTGGTCGGAAATATCTGTGCTCTGTTAACGCTTAGAATTTGGCGAAAGGATGATTGACGCAGCTGGTGACTTTTTTTAAAGCGCTCTGATCAGTTTTCTATAGTATTTACACCATTGTAAACACAGTGTGAGAATAGTTCTCTGAGGCAAGAAGATAAATCATCTCTTCCAAGGATATCTCAACTCTGAGCAGGAAAATAAATGCACACTGTTCACAAACCTGGCCACACCCTAGGTGACCACGCTTCACATGTATAACTGTACCACTAACAGCTATAATGGAACTGGAGGAAAGATCAGGCGAAACGCTCGTATTTTAAAATTAAGTAGAAAAGAAAGCCACACCCAAGACTTCACACAGCTGCAAGGTCACATAATGGAAGAGCTGGAAATGGCCTGGCCTGGTCAGGGGACCCAGCTCTATCACTTACAGCTCTGTGACTTTGGCAGGCTACTTGTCCCCCTCTGCGTCCCCGCTTCCTCCTCTATAAAATAAAATGAATAAAATAAAATAAAATGGGCATGGCTGCCGCAGCACTTGGAGAGTAGATGAGTTCAGATACAGAAAGCACTTGTAACCATAGCCCAAGCCTGTGAATTTAGGTGTTAATCCGACATTAAGAAACAACACAAACAAACATGCGCAAGTGAAAAGTCGGGAAGGAATTGAACTGAAATGTTAAAGTCTCTTATTTTGGAGTGGAGAGGTTTTTGTTACTCTTTTAAATTTTTCTAATGATTTGGGGGATGGGTGGGCAGGAAAACCGGAGTGGAGGTGGCGGGATGTGCTACTGGAAGCAGCAGAGCCAGGGCCCCTGTGGGAGACATCACCCATCCCCGCTGTCCCAGCACCCTCTCCTCTCCCCCAGCCTTCCTGCCTGGAAAGGCGCAGGAAACTCTCAAGGCCCAGGCGGATTGCCGGGAGGCACAGCGCCTAGGGCGTCCAGGGGGCTACGCTCTGGAGACACCAGCCGGGAGTAACTCCAGGGGGCGCTCTCTGCATTTCCCCTTTTCTCTCTTTTGCCGCAGAAACCCAGTGGAGTGGTTAGATCACCAAACCTTCTCCTTCCACTTTCGCAACCTGAGATTTGCCAGTGGGCGGAACTGCACCTACCTCTGCTACCAGGTGGAAAGACTGAAGCACTTCTCACCTGACTCCTCCGACTGGGGCGTCTTTCAAAACCGGGTATGGGCCCCAGGACACTCTCATCGCAGGCGGGAGCTAAGTGTTGACCCAGAAGAGAGGCGCAGCCGAAAGACACAAAAGCATTTATGTGGTGCCTTAGAATTGCAATGCGGGGAGCACAGATTCAGGTGCAGCCTGCATTGTGTCCCGCCACAGGGAAAAAAGCCGGGACGGGGGCGGGGGCGGGTACTGGCAAATTGCGGAAGGTTTAGGATGCTTGCACAAGTTGTTTTCCCAATATTATGATTGGGAGATATAATTACAATTGCAATTCATTGGTTTTCAGAGTATATTATGTCAGATACTAGGAAAATCCCTTTTGCAGTGTGTCCAGTTTTTAATCAAGAATGCGGATATTGGGGCTTCCCTGGCGGTCCAGTGGTTAAGACTGGGTGCTCCCAATGCAGGGGGCGCTGGGAACTAAGATCCCGCATTTCGCCAGCACCCAGCACCCCCCACCAAAAAAAAAAGAATGCGGATATAGCAGTGACAGGCTCTGTCCTATGCCCTTGCCCAGTGTAATAGTTCAAATCTGGTGCCTGTTTAAAAAATGGGATGAAATTTTAGCCCCCAAATGGTGTCCCTCATGTCAGAGGTGTTACACAGGCTCACATAAGCCAGTAGAGTATGTGGAAAAAATGGTAATAAGTCCAACGCCATTTGGGGGTTCTCAGTGGCAGATGCATCTTCCCACGCATTTTCTTAAGTCCTGGAACCGGATACGTGATGGCGGTTGACTTAATCCCACCAAGCCTTGTTTAGCGAGTCTGCTGGTGGTGGGTCTCTGAGTTTGTCATCGGGCTTGGCGAAATGTGCCCTCACCCGCCTGCCCTCCTCCACCCAGAGGGCAGCCTTTTCAGAACCTGTGTGCGGAAGGGGCGGGGAGGGGGTGTGCACTGTAGCAGTATTATCCCATCAAAACCTAATCTGAGTCACAGGTGTCATCTCACTCTTTCTACTACCCAGTGTTCAAAAAGTTAAGAGAAACTGATGAAATTAATATTGACACTGTGTTAGACAACACAGTCATCCCTAGATATGGTGGTGGGGAGGTTGCTTCCAGGATCCCCACGAACACCAAAATCTGGAGGTGCTAAATCCCTTATGTAAGACGGCATAGCATTTGTATATAACCTACCCACATCCTCCCATAGACTTTAGATCATCTCTAGCTTACTTATAATACCTGATACAATATAAATGCCATGTAAATAGTTGTAAATACAATGTGGATGTTATGTAAGTAGTTGCCAGCCTGGCAAATTCAAGTTTTGCGTTTTGGAACTTTGTGGAATTTTTTTTTTTTTTTCCTGAATAATTTCAGTAGGTTGAATCTGCAGATGAGCAACTCTCATGTACAGAGGACTGACTGTATACCTAACCTATTGTTTCAATTAGATGTATTTTCTACTAATATAAAACTCCTTCATGAGATAGTTTACATTCTTTTTTCTTCATACGAAGTCACTGAAATGAACTGTGTATTTTTACACTTGCCACACACCTCCCTTCAGACGAGCCGCACCTCAAGTGCTCTGTAGACATGTGTGGCTGGTGTTTCTGCCGACAGATAGGGCAGCTCTGTGGGCCTCCCAGAAGACAGCACCTAGGGACCAAGCCTGGACCCCACAGGGCCTGGACCAAAGCAGGCACTCAGGTTACTTGTAGAATGAATGAATGGGAGGATGGATGTTAGAATGAATGGGTGAGTCGATGAATGAGGGAAGTCGATGACTAAAGAAGAAAAGAAGGGAGGGGAGAGATGGAAAGAAGGGATAACTCATGAACAACCTGCCTCTGGGATGCCCACCCCCCTTATCCCTCCTCCCCAGCTCCCTAGCCCGGCCTCACTGCCTGCTCTGGCGGCCAAAAACGCCCCCTTTCCGCCTCCATCTCTCCCAGGTCTATCCCGAGACTCCCTGCCACGCGGAACTCTGCTTCCTCTCTTGGTTTCGCACTAAGAAGCTGTCCCCTTACGAGCAGTACCGCATCACCTGGTTCTTGTCCTGGAGCCCCTGTTTGCCATGTGCAGAGCAGGTGGCTGCGTTCCTGAAGGAGAACAGGAACGTGAGGCTGAGCATCTTCGCCGCCCGTCTCTACTACTTTTGGAAACCAGATTGCCAGCAGGGGCTGCGCGCGCTGCACCAGCAGAGGGCCTGGGTGCGCATCATGTCCTTCCGAGGTGAGAGCAGAGGGGGCTGGGGGCTGGAGCGCGGGGCGGTGGGATGGATGGGGGCGGACCTAGAATACCCACCAGCGAGGGTGAGCGGGCGGAGAACCTGGGAAACGAGGCAGGACTGAGGGCACACGGCAGGGAGGGGGCAGGAGCGAGCAGGGCACAGGATGGTCAGCAGAGAAAGACCTCCCAGGGCCCGGACCTGATGGCTTTCTCTCCTCTTTATCTCAGACTTTAAATACTGTTGGAAAAACTTTGTGTACAATCAGGGAATGCCCTTCAAGCCTTGGAAGAAACTGCGTAAAAATTATCAGTTCCTGGTGGCAAAGCTTCATGAAATTCTCGGGTGAGGGCTTCCTTAGCCTCCCTCCCCCCACCTCCTCCTTATCTCCGAGTACCTTCCACCTCCCTTCTCAGCCTCTCTCCTCCCTGGCCCCAGAGGGCCACTGCCCTTGGGCTGCCCCTGCCCTCCCTCAGCTCCTCTCTCCTTTCTTCCCCCAGCGTCTCCCCCGAACCCCCGTGAGATCTCCCTCTCCCCCAGCGAGGGAGCCCCACCTCCTCCCATCTCACACATTGACCAAACCTTGTTATTGAACTGAACATAAATGGGCATGAATATGTATAAGTGTGAACATGAGATTTGAAAAACATCCTTGAAGACAGACTTGACTTATCAGAGAACGAGGTTCCTTGATGGGAATGATGGTATTCGTTTGCTAGGATATCTGCAACAAAACGCCACAGACTGGGTGACTTAACAGCAGGTATTTACTTTCTCACCGATATGGAGGCTAGAAGTCCAAGATCAAGGAGTCGGTAGGTCGGGCTTCTCCTGCACCCTCCCTCCTTGGCTGCAGACAGCTGCCTTCTCGCTCTATCCTCAGATGGTCTTTCTTCTGTGCATGACCCCTGGGGAGCCCCTGCTGTCTCCCTGTGTGTCCCAATTTCCTCTTCTCATAAGGACATCAGTCAGATTGGACTAAGGGTCACCCTAAGAGCTTCCTCTTAACACAATCACCTCTCAAGTATAGTCACGTTCTGAGAAACTGGAGGTTGGGACTTTAGCATATGGATTTGCAGGGACACGGTCCAGCCCATACGATGACCAAAGGCTTTTTTGAGCTGAGCAGGTGCAGTGAGAGCAGGATCCTTGCCCTGTGTGTCTCTCTCCGGGTTATGCCCCCTTGACCCTGACTCCTCTGCTTCCATTCCAGACCTTGGTGTCCCTAGAACCCCACCAGCACCCCACCTTCACTTTGTCATCATCACACCCTGTCCTCACTCTGCTCATCCCTCATCCCATTCCCAAATTGCTGCCAGAGATGAAGCTCTGGGGATGGGGATGGAGAATGAGCAAGGAAAAAAAAAAGAATGGTTAAGTTTACATTTAAATAAGTTTTTAGAAAAAAAAGTAGGATTGGGGATGTGAGGATTGAGATTATTGGAGCTTTTTCAAAAAGCAGAATAGAAAGTGGAAGGGCTGCCAAGAGTCAAGTCAGAGGCCACAGCTCAGTTGCTCAAGGTAGATCAGGAAGCGAGCGTCTGGCCCTTTGTCCACAGAGCCAGCTGCCACGTGAACGCACCGGGGAGGAACTCAGTGGAGTTTCCAGAAAGCGTGGCCGGGATTGTGGCAGGGCCAAAAGGGAGTAAGAGCCTGATGAGGTGGGATTCTGGGCAGGCAGATGCAGAGGAAGGAACAGCAAGTGGGAAGCTGTTGGTTTGGAATCTGTCCTTAAAGTCCTTGTGGAGAATGTCTGGGGTCCCACTGATCTTGGCCGTCTGGGTGGGAATTAGTGGCAGCAGACACCTGTCCCTTTACTCTCCCTTCCTGTTTGCACTGCTGCCTGGGGGTCTTGGGCAGAATCCAGGGGGTCTCTGGTTGCTTCGGCTCTTCTGCCTTGATGCTCTCCCTGTCGGTGTTTCCTTCAAGGAGGGAGGCACAGAGGGACATGGTTGGGGATGACGCACCTCCCGATTGTCTCGAGCATTAAAACGGGCCACAGTGGCCAGCTTAAAATGTCCCTCTCCTGGCACACCTGCATTTTGGCCTATCTCAGGTGGCTCACAGGAACCTCCAAGCCGGGGCTGTAGGATTGCTATCATTAGGGAAAGGCCAGCAAAGGGTTTTAGCTTTCTTGTCCATCCTTCCTGCCTCTCAGGCCAGGGGTGACTTAGCTCTCTGAGTTTGACCAACACTTCAGTGTTCAAATCTGATCACTCTTTGGATTTCCCTGTTGGTCCAGTGGTTAAGACTCCATGCTTCCAGTGCAGGGGGTACAGGTTCAATCCCCGGTTGGGCAAGCTCCGCGTGCCACGTGATGTGGCAAAAAAAAAAAATCTGGTCACTCTTCCCAGAAGGACCCAGCTCATTCTAGAATCTTTTGTTGGCTGTGGCCCTGGGCATTAGGACAGATGTGGGTGAAGGGGACACCATTCCTGTGGATCCTCTAACCTCCTGCCCAAGCTCTTGTTACCCCCGAGGCCGTACCAGGGCCTGTGGGGCAGAAGGCGGTGTGTGCAGGGGGGCAGGGGGAGCAGTGGGATGACAAGCTGGGAAAAGTTAATTTGGGAATCAAATTTGTGTGCAGTTTGGATTGGAGGTGGCCGTGACTGCTCTAAGACCTCCTCCCTAGGTTTCAACTTTCCCCAGAGCTGTTTTCTCATCTGGAGGTCTTGGTGGCCACGTGACAAAGTAAGCAGATAGCTTACCCCTTCTCTTGTGCTCCCTCCCCCACTCCTTTTCATGGAACAATGAGGAAGCAAGGGGAGGGAACCAGGCCAGGCTTCCTGGACAGCTTTCCAGTTCTGCCATTTATTTGTTGTGTGACCTCAAGAGAGTGTCTTAACCTCTCTGTGCTGGGACCGCATCTAAAATGTCGGGATAATTCTCCTGCCCGCTTGATGCAACTGGGGAGCTGGGGCTAGCAGATGGTGCGCAGGATCTGCTCAACACAGGGCTGGAGATGAAGATCTGGAGTACTGACCCCCAGCCCTCATTTTCCATCCTACCCAGAGTCTTGTCAGGGTACTGAATAAAAGCTAACTGCCAAGTAGGAGTAGGGTGGAGAGGGCTCCAGCCCACGCCTCCCCCAGTGGGGGCAGGCCTTTGTCCTGCTCTCTTCCTCCAGGGTCTGTCCCATCCCCCTCTCTCTGGCATCTTTACTTTCTCTTTCCCTTTGCAATAACCTCGGGTCCTGCTGCACAGAGGGGTCCGGCTGCATCAGAGACCGACCTCTGCCAAGAGGGAGGGCCCAGGAGAAGGTGGGTCTGAGCCTAGGGAAGCAAACCACCCCAGGGTCCTCCCACCCCTGGTGCCAAAGCAGGAAGGAGGTGGAGCCTCGGCTGGGCCGGCCTGGGAGGTCGCTCTCAGATAGGGGGCTGTCCTAAAGAAAGGGTCCTGGGAGAGGAAATCGAGGCAGCCTATGACAAAGGGCTGGGTTTGGACAAGCCTTCCTAGGCCAGGAGACTGCATCTGGACTCCTGGGATCAGGTAAGTCCAGAGCCCAGGAGGAGGAAAGAGGATGGGTCTGAGAGACAAAAACCACCCTAGGCCTCCCACCTCGGCTTACCCAGGCAGGAAGGGCAGCTACTGCTCGGAGAGCTGTAGGGGAACACTCTCAGATAAGGGACTTTCCCAAGGCCAAGGGCAGCCTTGTGAGAGGCAGGTGGAACCACAGATCCCAGTGCCCAGGGCAAGCTGGGACATGTCTGCCAAGGAGGCTGGAGCCCCGGCTGCAGGGGCCAGGTGGGGCTGCCGGTCCTCGCTGCCTCGGGCTCTGCGCCCAGCCCTGGGTTCTCTCCCTCTCTGGCTCCTTCTCTGCTCCTTCTCTTGCCTCAGGCCTCCCAGCCCTGCCTCTGCCACAGCCTGTCTCTCTGTGTCCCTGGCCATATCCCATAGGCATGGCCACTGGGTCTTCCTGAAGCTCTCTGTGCACCCTCAGTCCTAGACTTTAGGTTCAAGGATGAGTGAAACAATGTTTGGAGTCAGCTATAAAAGCGTTTTTGTAAATTTTATGTTAAACACACAATTTTGCAGAGAATATTCTCATTTCTGCTCTGTGGAGGGAAAACTCTCCAAGACAAGAAGATAACTCGTTTCCCATGAAGACACTACCAAGTATAAAAAATTCAATTGGACTCTAAGTGCTTCTTACAAGTTGTTTCTATCATACCTACAGTTTTAGCTATTCAAGGGCAAGGTGCAACATTTGTGCTATGAACAAAAGTCCTCTTGTCTCAAATGTGAAATATCTCAGCCTTGAGTGTCTGGCTTTCCCCAGGACTGGGGAGTTTCCCAGAACATGGGAACTTCAGGGCTAAAATCAGGAAGGTTCCGGGCAAACGGGGCAGTGGTTGTCTTAGGTGTGCTATGAATGGGGTTTCCCTTCTAATCCTTACCCTGAGGGTGGCCAGTAGCCCTCATGGGAGTATGAACTTCAGGCGAGGTCATTGGCCGGTAATCGAAGGCCACAGTCCAGAGATGGTCTCTTCAGCGATCGTTACCCAAATCCATCTAAAGTTTTACTAATTAACACAAGGGACTTCAGAGATAGGTTTCCATTGATGAAGTTTGTGGCTTTGTTAATTAGCATAACGTATCAGAAATGCTTTTTCGTTGGTGGAACTGGTGGTGTTTCAATGAGTTGGCTGGAAATATGGTGAGACTTCTCTGGCTTTGCAGGAACAAAGTAGTGTGCCCCGCGGTCTGGGCCGTGAGGGCACCCTTGGCTCGATTCCTGTGTCCAGATGCCAATTCTGAGGCTCTGAGGTCATCTGAGTCTGACTCGGTGGTCAACCAGGTGACATTACCTTGGGTGGAGTGTCCAGGAGGGCAATGGGCTGGGGCCGTCAAGCCTCCCAAGCTCATTCAGACTGGCATCTGCTTGGTCATGGGTGTCCACGTGCGGTGCGGCTCCGGCCAGAGGGTGCCTTCATGCGCCTCTCTGGGGCCCGGCAGGAAGGCTCCTGGTTACATCCACCTACTGCTGTCCATGCAGAGCCAACAGCACTTAATGAAAAGAACCTGGTGGTTCTGCATCCGCACATGAGCTGGGCCACTTTGCAGTATGATATTAAATGAAAAAAAAGCAAGATACAACATGGAATACTCTATAGGGTACAGTCATAATTAGGGGGAGAAAAAGCTATGTGAGCCCTTCAGCCAAAAGTCTCTGTCACAACACTACCTTGGTGACAAGTTTTTCCTGTTCACATGCCTCTGTGCTCTTCGTACAGACAAAATTATGATACACACACCTCGGCCAAGAGCCCAGAGTTAAAGGGAGCTCTTTAACTTCCATCCCCCTCCCCACTCCCCAAAGAGAAGGGTCCTGACATTAGGTACAGGGTTGAGGTGCTTGTGGGACCTTAACAGAGGGGTCTGGGGCTCAGGACAAAGATGTGAGAGACGAGGAAGGACATGCCGTGTCCAGTTCTCGGGGTGGGGGCCCCCCCCACTCAGCCCAGGCGTCCTGCCTGCAATGGCCTCTAGTGTGGGCGATGGCCTGCAATGGCCTCTAGCGTGGGCTGGAGGGGTGGCGATGTGTGACGGGGGAGAGCTCGCCCTTCTCCCTCTCGCTCCCAGTACTCCTGGCCAACAAAGAAGGAAGAGACCCTCCCTTACCTCCCCTTAGGGGCCCAGGTGAACCCAAGGAACTGGGCTCAGAATGGGACAGAGCCTTGGGTGACCCCAGAAAACACTCTCTGCATCTTTGATTTTCTCCTTCCTGTTGCACAGAAACACAATGAATCTGCTAAAAAAACATATATTCAGACAACAGTTTGGCAACCAGCACCGGGTCCCACAGCCCTACTACCGGAGGAAGACCTATCTGTGCTACCAGCTGAAGCAACTTGATGGCTTCACGCTTGACAAAGGCTGCTTCCAAAACAAGGTGCCAAGTGGATTCCCTGGGCACGGGGCAAGCAGGGGCAACCTCATCAGGCAGGGAAAATCCTGAGGCTTAGCAGAATCTGAGTGAGCCCGCTTCCCTGGAGCTCTCCACATTCTTTCCCCTCCGCGGGCCACCACACAAGCCCTTCCTGCCAGCAGAAGTTTCCTCCTAACCCCTCTGAGAAGTTAATGTTTCCTCATCCTCCAGATCTCAGCTCAGTCACCACTTCGGGGAAGCCAAGTGCTCTTCCCAGGACTGAGCACCTAACCTCACCTACAAGACCTCCATCACACTTCTGCCTTTCTGCCATCTTCCTACCTGTCCCGTCCCCGCTCCCTCCTTCCCTGACCCCCCTGGTACCCTCAGGTTCAAACATCTCCAGACAACCTCCTGGACATGTCCAAAAGCCAGGTCAGAGTATTCAGGACTGTGCCCTGGGGGTGTCCTACAACCCGTCTCCTCTGGGCACTGGGACCCTGATCTGGTTCCAGTGAAGTTACAGGTGCTTGGGGAGTGTGGAATTAATGGATGAGTGAGTGAGTGAAGGAATGAATAACTGAAGGAAAGAAGGAGGTCCTTTCCTTATGCTATAGGCAGTTCACATACTGGAAAGTTCACAGGACAGAGGCCCTCGTCCCGAGCTTCACCCTTGGTGTGTGACCTCTGGCCTCTGCCTTCTAACCAACCCTTCCATCTCTCTGAGAACCTCTCCAGAAACAGCGACATGCAGAAATTCGCTTTATTGACAAGATCACCTCGCTGAATCTGGACCCAAACCAGAGCTACAAAATCATCTGCTATGTCACGTGGAGCCCTTGCCCTACCTGTGCCAAGGAACTCGTTGATTTCATCAACGGTCAGGACCACCTGAGCCTGCAAATCTTTGCCTCCCGCCTGTACTTCCATTGGGTCAAGGTGTTTCAGAGGGGGCTGCAGCAGCTACAGGCAGCCCAGGTCTCAGTGGCTGTCATGACCCGCTCAGGTAGGAGGAGAGACAGAGCTGTCGGTGGACCGGAGGATCTGCAGTTCCAAGAGCGAAAGCCACTGAGTGGGAGTGGGGGAGAGGGGAGGCTGGACAGGAAGGACGGCAGCCCAGCTGAGACCCAAGGTGTGATACCACCTGAAGGGGAAATTCCAGGGACAGACTAATTCCAGGGAGAGGAAGAGAAGGAAGGGGAAAGGAAGGAGGGGGGCTGTGGGCCCTGCTGGTGCAAGCTTGCTGCTCCCCTGCCCTTGGGGCCTGACTCAGTTTCCCTCTCTCATCTCAGAGTTTGAAGACTGCTGGGAAGAATTTGTGGATAACCAGGGGATGCCCTTCGAGTCCTGGGATAAGCTGGAGCAATACAGTGAAAGCATAAGCCGTCGGCTCCAGAAGATCCTGTCGGTGAGAAGCTCTCCCCGCTGCAGGCCTCTCCACGCCCTGCCGACCCCCTTCCCAGCTTCAGCCTGACTTCTGTCTGTCAGTCCTCTCCTTGCTCTCTCCCCACTGCCCCCCACTGCTTTCCCTTTTCTCATGACACCCCCTTTAGGTCCCCTCTTCCAGGGGCTCCCAGTTCCTTCCTTCTCTCTTCATAGACTTTTTTTTTTAATACATTTTATTTTACTTATTTATTTTTGGCTGTGTTGGGTCTTTGCTGCTGCACGCGGGCTTTCTCTAGTTGCGGCGAGCAGGGGCTACTCTGACATGGTGCGCAGGCTTCTCATTGCGGTGGCTTCTCTTGTTGCGGAGCACGGGCTCTAGGCGTGCGGGCTTCAGTAGTTGTGGCACGCAGGCTCAGTAGTTGTGGCTCGCGGGCTCTAGAGCACAGGCTCAGTAGTTGTGGCGCACGGGCTTAGTTGCTCCAGCGGCATGTGGGATCTTCCTGGACCAGGGCTCGAACCCGTGCCCGCTGCATTGGCAGGAGGATTCTCAATCTCTGCACCATCGGGGAAGCCCCTCTTCATAGACTCTTGTTAGCTTTCTGTTTCTCTTAAGGCATCCCTGGCCTGCCTTGATCCAGTTCTTTTCTTGTCCCTGCATTTTCAGCTTCGCCTCTGTTCCCCTTCCTCCCTCAGTTTCCTGTCAACCGAAGCTCTCTCATTTCTCTCTCAATAGCCCTCGAATTGGAATAATTTAGAGGATTCCTTCAGAGACTTGAGACTTGGATCCCCATCCCCTTCGTCTTTAAGAAGTGACTCAAGATGACAGGTCCTGGGGCATCTCACTGCTTCATAAACTGCTGGCTCTTAGGAGCAAGTAGCAAGCTCCACGGTCACCCCTGACCCTCGCCCAAGTCCAGAGACCTTTCTTTCCTCTTTCATTCTTCTTTTTTCCTTTCTTTTCTAAGTGGGTAAATATTTTTATAATTGAAAAAATAAAGATACTTTGAAAGTCTGTAAAACTTGGGTTACTTTCTGAAAGGAGAATCAGGTTTTTCCTTCATAAAAAGATGAGTATAAAGAACTTTCATACTACAGCACTAAGGAAAATTTTACTTAAGAATTCCTAGTATAGGGACATCCCTAGTGGTGCAGTGGTTAAAAATTCGCCTGCCAATGCAGGGGACCCGGGTTTGAGCCCTGGTCCGGGAAAATCCCACATGCCGTGGAGCAACTAAGCCCATGCACCACAACTACTGAGCCTGTGCTCTAGAGCCCGTGAGCCACAACTACTGAGCCTGCGTGCCATAACTAATGAAGCCCGCACACCTTGAGTCTGTGCTCTGCAATAAGAGAAGCCACTGCAGCGAGAAGCCACTGTGCGGGCTTCAGTAGTTGTGGCACGCAGGCTCAGTAGTTGTGGCTCGCGGGCTCTAGAGCACAGGCTCAGTAGTTGTGGCGCACGGGCTTAGTTGCTCCAGCGGCATGTGGGATCTTCCTGGACCAGGGCTCGAACCCGTGCCCGCTGCATTGGCAGGAGGATTCTCAATCTCTGCACCATCGGGGAAGCCCCTCTTCATAGACTCTTGTTAGCTTTCTGTTTCTCTTAAGGCATCCCTGGCCTGCCTTGATCCAGTTCTTTTCTTGTCCCTGCATTTTCAGCTTCGCCTCTGTTCCCCTTCCTCCCTCAGTTTCCTGTCAACCGAAGCTCTCTCATTTCTCTCTCAATAGCCCTCGAATTGGAATAATTTAGAGGATTCCTTCAGAGACTTGAGACTTGGATCCCCATCCCCTTCGTCTTTAAGAAGTGACTCAAGATGACAGGTCCTGGGGCATCTCACTGCTTCATAAACTGCTGGCTCTTAGGAGCAAGTAGCAAGCTCCACGGTCACCCCTGACCCTCGCCCAAGTCCAGAGACCTTTCTTTCCTCTTTCATTCTTCTTTTTTCCTTTCTTTTCTAAGTGGGTAAATATTTTTATAATTGAAAAAATAAAGATACTTTGAAAGTCTGTAAAACTTGGGTTACTTTCTGAAAGGAGAATCAGGTTTTTCCTTCATAAAAAGATGAGTATAAAGAACTTTCATACTACAGCACTAAGGAAAATTTTACTTAAGAATTCCTAGTATAGGGACATCCCTAGTGGTGCAGTGGTTAAAAATTCGCCTGCCAATGCAGGGGACCCGGGTTTGAGCCCTGGTCCGGGAAAATCCCACATGCCGTGGAGCAACTAAGCCCATGCACCACAACTACTGAGCCTGTGCTCTAGAGCCCGTGAGCCACAACTACTGAGCCTGCGTGCCATAACTAATGAAGCCCGCACACCTTGAGTCTGTGCTCTGCAATAAGAGAAGCCACTGCAGCGAGAAGCCACTGCAATGAGAAGCCCACGTACCACAACGAAGAGTAGCCCCCACTCGCCACAACCAGAGAAAGCCCACATGCAGCGACTACTGAACCCGCGTGCCTAGAGCCTGTGCTCTGCAACAAGAGAAGCCAGCAAAATGAGAAGCACGCGCACTGCGACAAACAGTATCCCCTGCTGGCGGCAACTAGAGAAAGCCTGCGCAGCAACAAAGACCCAATACAGCCAGAAATAAATAAAAATAAAATAAATTTATAAAAAATAAAATAAAATAAAAATGGGCAAAAGAACTGAATAGACATTTTTCCGAAGAGGAATTGCAGATGGCCAACAGGCACATGAAAAGATGCTCAACATCGCTAATCATCAGGGAAATGAAAATAAAAACCACAATGAGACATCACCTCACACCTATCAGAATGGCTAGTATCAAAAAACACAAATAACAAACGTTAGCGAGGGTGTGGAGAAAAGGGAACCGTTTTACACTGTTGGTGGGAATGTAAATTGGTGCAGCCACTGTGGAAAAGAGCACGGAAGTGTCCCAAAAAACTAAAAATAGAGCCACCATGTGACCCAGCAATACCACTCCTGGGTATATACCTGGAAAAAAACGAACACTAATTTGAAAAGATACATGCATTCCAATGTTCATAGTAGCGTTATTTACAATTGCCAAGATATGGAAGCAACATAAGTGTCCATCAACAGACGAATGGATAAAGAAGATGTGGCATATATATACAAAGGAATATTATTCAGCCCTAAAAAGGAACAAAATTTTGTCTTTTGCAGCAACATGGATGGACTTAGAGGACATTATGCTAAGTGAAATAAATGAGACAAAACAAATACTGTATGATATCACTGATATGTGGAATCTAAAAAATACAACAAACTAGTGAATAAAACAAAAAAGAGGGCTTCCCTGGTGGCGCAGTGGTTGAGAGTCTGCCTGCCGATGCAGGGGACACGGGTTTGTGCCCCGGTCTGGGAAGATCCCACATGCCGCGGAGCGGCAGGGCCCGTGAGCCGTGGCCGCTGAGCCTGCGCATCCGGAGCCTGTGCTCCGCAACGGGAGAGGCCACTGCTGTGAGAGGCCCGCGTACCACAAAAAAAAAAGCAGCAGACTCACTGTTATAGAAACAAACTAGTGGTTACCAGTGGGGAGAGGGAAGGGGGAGGGGCAATATAGGGGTGGGAGAGTGGGAGGTGTAAGATAGGCTCCAGGATGTATTGCACAACACGGGGAATAATCTTGTAATAACTGTAAATGGAAAGTAACTTTCTTTTTTTTTGCGGTACACCGGCCTCTCACTGTTGTGGCCTCTCCCGTTGCGGAGCACAGGCTCCAGACGCACAGG
Source organism: Lipotes vexillifer (assembly GCF_000442215.2). Classification (NCBI taxonomy): domain Eukaryota; kingdom Metazoa; phylum Chordata; class Mammalia; order Artiodactyla; family Lipotidae; genus Lipotes; species Lipotes vexillifer. The sequence continues at coordinate 9,731,358 of NW_006780611.1, read as the reverse complement.
CTCAGCGGCCATGGCTCACGGGCACAGCCGCTCCGCGGCATGTGGGATCTTTCCGGACCGGGGTATGAATCTGTGTCCCCTGCATCGGCAGGCAGACTCTCAACCACTGCGCCACCAGGGAAACCCTGGGAAGTAACCTTTAAAAACTGTATTAAAAATAAATTTTTAAAAAAACCCATGTGTTCATATCAATAGATTCTGAACAGAACTTCATAGAATTCAGCCATCATTAAAATGCTAAGTAAAATAGAAATTAAAAATGCTGAAGTGTACGAAATGATTTTTATAGAAAAGCAATAAATACTATTATAATGGCAAAATATTAAAATCATTTCAGTTAAATTGGGACCATGCCACCATTTACTCCTCATTGTCTTGGAGTTCTAAGGAATGGAATAAGACAAGGAAATTCCAGAAATTGCGTAAACATTGTTAAAGAAGATACAAACTTTCTCCTGTTATTGTTGATGATTTTATACCTTCCAAACCAGAGACTTGAATTTGAAAGGGAAAGTAAAAAGAGAAAAGACGCAGGGTAAACAAGAGGGCTGAAGTCAAAATTAATGTGTAAAAGCTTTTTCTCTATATTAACAACAATTACCTAAAAATGGAAAAGGGGGAAATATTACGCTTAAAAAAGCAATAAAAAGTATTAAATCCAATCAACATACAAAAATCAGTTGCATTTCTTTACACCAATAATGAACAATCCGAGAAGGAAATTAAGAAAGCAATCCCATTCACAATAGAATCAAAAAGGATAAAATACTTAGGAATTAACCAGGAAAGCCAAAGACCGCTACATGGACAACTACAAAACGCTGCTGAAAAGAATTAAAGAAGACATGGACAAATGGAAAGACATCTCATGTTCATGGATTCGAAAAGTTAATATTGTCAAAACGTCCACACTACCCAAAGTGATCTGCAGATTCAGTGTGATCACTTCAAAATCTCAAAGTCATTTTTTGCAGAAATAGGAGAAAACATCCTAAAAGGTCATATGGAATTTCAAGGGATCCCAAATTGCCATGCAAACTTAGAACATGCATAAATTCTGGAAAAGATACAAAGTGTCAGAAATTAAAATCTGTATGACAGGGACTTCCCTGGTGGCGCGGTGGTTAAGACTCCACGCTCCCAATGCAGGGGGCCTGGGTTCTCTCCCTGGTCAGGGAACTAGATCCCATGTGCATGCCACAACTAAGAGTTCGAATGCCACAACTAAGGACCCCGCCTGCTGCAGCCAAGACCTGATGCAACCAAATAAATAGGTAAATAAATATTAAAAAAAAAAAATAAAAAAAAAAAAAAAAAAAAGGAATTCCCTGGCAGTCCAGTGGTTAGGACTCAGCCCTGTCACTGTCAGGGGAACTAAGATCTCACAAGCTGTGTGCCGTGGCATAAATAAATAAATAAATAAATTAATTAATTAATTAAATGGATAAAAAGTTTTAAAAAAATCTCTATGCCAAAGAGAAACTTAACAGTTTCTGATGCCATAAATAAATATTTATTATTGTTAAAAAAGACTTGGCCTAACACTCAAAGATTTCAGTTTAAATCTCCTTAGTTTCTGCATCTCAATAAAGAATCAATCATTACATTATTCAGATCCTACAACCTTGATTGTTCTGAAATATTTTATCTGTGAATGTTTGTCCTGTTATTTAAGACATCTGAAGGGTTCAAAAAATCAATCATACTAGATCTGTAATTGCCATTTAAGTTTTAAGGGACTGTAGCTAGTCACATTAATAATTATGTTTAAATGCTTGAGGAAAACTGATTTTCAGAGCTATATTATTTTTACAAATTGTGTAATAAACAAAGTACCAATACTAATGAGTATTCCCCTGCAAGCACAAAACACTCCTGGATATTAAAGAAACTATCAAAAATTTATTAAAATTAAGATTACCTGGAAGTAACTGAAATCCAACCAGGGGCTTAAACCAGACAGAAGCAGGGCCTCTGAGGATGACCATGCAGTTTGTTCACCTCACAACTCCAGAGTCTTCCGTTCATGTCCTCTGCCCTGTGAACAGCACTCCCTGGGCTTGTGCAATATGGCAGCCCCAGATGAATGCTTATCTCAGAGAAGTCTAGATAGAAGCTGCAGAGCTCAGAAAATGGGCCCACAGTCATTCGGGACCTGGGCTGATTCCAGCTTTCTGCTGTCATCCTCAGGATGTGCAGGGCCTTGGTCCTTGTGACCCAAAACAGAGCCCCATCATAACATCTGTGTTCTGTAACTGGATGGGGGAGAGGGGAAGAAAGGGCAAAGGACCAAACCAGCTGTCTCTTAGGAGGGGTCCCAAAAGCTGCTATACGGCATTTATTTTCACATCCCACTGAGCAGGACTTAGTCATTCGGCCACAACTAGCAGCAAAGGAGTATGGTAAATGTGGCCTTTATTTTGGATGGCCATGTAACTTGCTAAAAATCATGGGTTATAGACTCTGAAAAAAAGTGGAATAGGGGCTTCCCTGGTGGCGCAGTGGTTGAGAATCCGCCTGCCGATGCAGGGGACACGGGTTCGTGCCCCGGTCCGGGAAGATCCCACATGCCGCGGAGCGGCTGGGCCCGTGAGCCATGGCCGCTGAGCCTGCGCGTTCAGAGCCTGCGCGGAGAGGCCACAACAGTGAGAGGCCCGCGTACTGCAAAAAAAAAAAAAAAAAAAAAAAAGGAATAAAAAGAGTGGGATAATTAGTAGTTTCTATCCCATTTGTGAGAAAGCTTTTAATAATAAATGTGAAATATGTATGTACTGAGCTGGGTAGTATCCCCCGCTTCCCAGGACCTCAGAATATTACCCTTATTTGGAAATAGAATCGTTGCAGAGGTAATTATTTATGATGAGGTCACACTGAAGTAGGGGTGGACCCTTCATCTAACAGCACTGGTGTCCTTCAAGAAGAGGAGAGACACAGACTCGCATGGCGAAGTTCGTGTGGGGTGAGAGACAGAGGCTGCAGTGATGATCTACAAACGAAGGAACACCAAGGAGTGCCAGCAACACCAGGAGAGAAAGGCCCCAACTGGAGAAGACGCAGGAAAGATTCTTCCCTAGCGCCTTCAGAGAAAAGTACAGCCTGCCCACACCTTGATTCCAGACTTCTGTCCTCTAGAACTGTGAGAGGATACATTTCTGTCGCTTAAAGCCACCCATTTGGTGGCACTTTGTTATGGCAGCCTAGGAAATCATTATGATATACATATATATAAATAGTGGTCCAATAAATCAGTGATAACTAATTTAAAAATGTTTGTGTGTGTTTGGTGTGGGGGAATACTATTCACAACTGTAACAAAAATCATGAAATGCCTAGGAAGAGTCCTAAGAAGAAATATGTACACTGTATGAATAGAATTGTTAAACCATAATAAAGGACATGAAATAGAAGCTACATAAAGTGAAGAAACATTTCCTGTTCCTCGAGAAAATATTTTATTTTTCTTTCTCCTTTCTTCTATAAATTCAAAATAATATTAACCAAAATTTCATTTGAAAATTTTATATAATTTGAGAAATCCAATTCTAAACTCAGTATGGAAAGGGAAAATCTGCAAGAATAGCCAAGACAATTCTGAAAAAGAATAACAATGTTGCTGGGGGGCAGGGAGTAGAATTGCCCAGCCAAGTATTTAAAAACTTTAAAAACATTAAATGTTAAGCACACCATAAAGCTATAGTAGCCAAAATAGGTTAAAACTGGCCAAATCTGAGAAATTTTGAGCATTCAAGTAAATAGTGATAATAACGAATGATAGCCATTGAATAAAATAGGAAACCATGGGGCTTCCCTGGTGGCGCAGTGGTTGGGCGTCCGCC
>NW_006780611.1:9725725-9727341 GCF_000442215.2 Lipotes vexillifer | reverse complement strand
GCGGCTGGGTCCGTGAGCCATGGCCGCTGAGCCTGCGCGTCCGGAGCCTGTACTCCGCAACAGGAGAGGCCACAACGGTGAGAGGCCCGCGTACCGCAAAAAAAAAGAAAAAAAGAAAAAAGGAAACCATGAATCCATACTAATATAAATAACTACACTGAAAGTGTGATGAGGAGTGCGATTTTACATAGTTTCAAATTATAGGCAGACCTTGTTTAATTGCGTTTCACTTTATCGTGCTTCACAGACACTGTTTTTTTATTATTTTATTTTATTTTATTTACTTATTTTTGGCTGCGTTGGGTCTTCGTTGCTGCGTGTGGGCTTCCTCTAGTTGCAGCAAGCAGGGTCTACTCTCCGTCGCGGTGCATGGGCTTCTCATTGCGGTGGCTTCTCTTGTTGCAGAGCACAGGCTCTCGGCACGCGGCCTTCAGTAGTTGTGGCACGCGGGCTCAGTAGCTGTGGCGCACGAGCTTAGCTGCTCCGTGGCACGTGGAATCTTCCCGGACCAGGGCTTGAACCAGTGTCGCCTGCATTGGCAGGTGGATTCTTAACCACTGCACCACCAGGGCGGTCCCGTTTGTTGTCTTTTAAAAATATTTATTTAGTTATTTATTTGGTTGTGCCAGGTCTTAGTTGCAGCACGTGGGCTCCTCAGTTGCAGCATGCGAACTCTTAGTTGTGGCATGCATGTGGGATCTAGTTCCCTGACCAGGGATCGAACATTGAGAGCACGGAGTCTTAGCCACTGCGCCACCAGGGAAGTCCCCGACACTGTGTTTTTTTACAAACTGAAGGTTTGTGGCAACCCTGCATTGAGCAAGTCTATTAGCACCATTTCTCCTACAACATTTGCTCACTTTGTGTCTCTGTGTCACTTGGAAATTCAACATTTCAAGCTTTTTCATTATTATTATATTTGTTATGGTGATCTGTGATCAGTGATCTTTGATGTTACTGTTCTAATTGGGGTTTTCCGTTTTGTATTTTTATTTTATTTTATAAAGAAATTTATTTATTTATTTATTTTTGGCGACATTGGGTCTTCATTGCGGAGCACGGGCCTTCTCTAGTTGCAGTGAGCAGGGGCTACTCATGGTGGCTTCTCTTGTTGCGAAGCATGGGCTCTAGGCGCGCAGGCTTCAGTAGTTGTGGCACGCAGCCTCAGTAGTTGTGGCGCACGGGCTTAGTTGCTGTGCTGCATGTGGAAATCTTCCTGGACCAGGGATCGAACCCGTGTCCCCTGCATTGGCAGGCGGATTCTCAACCACTGCACCACCAGGGAAGCTCAATTTGTATTTTTAAATTAAGTTATGTACATTTTTAAAGACATAATGCTATCGCACACTTAGTAGACTACAGTATAGTGTAAACAAAACTTTTATATGCACTGGGAAACCAAAACATTTGTGTGACTTGCTTTATTTCGGTATTTACTTTATTGTGGTAGTCTGAAACCAAACCTGCAATATCTCCAAGGTACGCCTATACCTCCTCCAGAAAATATTTATTAACTTCAAAACAAAAAGAGTAACTTCACAGTGGAGAAGCCTGGCAGACGCCATCTTAATCAAATAATCAAACTGGATAACATGAGTAATCGTATCCGGATGGGG
>NW_006780611.1:9704633-9725715 GCF_000442215.2 Lipotes vexillifer | reverse complement strand
CTGCTGAAGGTGCATGACCTGAATCTAATCACAAGTGATGAAATAAAATTTATATTTTAAGGCAGGACAAGAAAAATTAAACATAAAATTCTCTCTCTGCGTGTTCGTTTGGGCCTCCTCCCTCCCTCCCTCCCTAATGTGCGGTGTGCATCTGCATTACACGTTAACCAGAGCTCCTCAAAGATGGGAGTGCCTACTTGACCATAAAGATCAATTTTTTCCCTTTCTTCTGATGCTAGAAATGTAACTTTTTAAAGAATAGCTTTCTTTCCCAGCGCTGTAGGGGGTCATGGTGACTTGCTGCTTGCTTTGTCGAGGCTCACCTGGACTATGTATCCTTGGTGAATTTTAAGTAAAATGCCAGTATGTCATTTCAATGTATGATCCTTTGTCTCGAAAATGTATATGACTGTGCCTTTGACTTCTAATTAACAGGCGGAAGAGTTCTCAGAGCTTTCTGAGAATCTGCTTCCCAGGTTATAATCCTCAGTTTGGCTCAAATAAAATTCCCCTTTTTCTTCTTAACTTGATAGTTAATTGAATTTTCATCGACATGAGGAAACAACAGATGAGCCCAAATTCAGGGGCACACTTCAGATCACTCAGTTACCTGTCATTGGTCATACAGCACTCCTAGCTGAAGGGAGCTGGGGAGGGGAACGGGGAAAATGAGTGTTTCGTTGGATAATTGCCACTTCGTCTCCTCCTGAATGATGAAGGTTCTAGTAGCAGGAAGACGAATTGGGTGTCGGGAGGCAACTGTTATGAGCTGCTTTGTGTCCCCCGCTTAAAGTTCATGTTGGAGACCTAATCCCCAGGACCTCAGAATGTGACTGCATTCGGAGATAGAGCCTTTAAAGAGGTGATTAATTAAATGAGGTCATGGGGTGAACCCTAATCCAGTATGAGTGTTGTCCTTATAAGAGGGGATTAGGAAACTGACACACACAGAAGGAAGACCACGTGAAGACATGGGGAGAAGACGGCCATCTACAAGCCAAAGAGAGGGGCCTCAGGAGAAACAACTCTGCTGACACCTTGATTTCAAACTTCTAGCCTCCAGAACCGTGAGGACATAAATGTTTGCTGTTCAAGCCCCACCCTCCATTTGTGGTCCTCTGTTCCGGAGGCCCTAGGACACTAATGCAGCAAGTAAGAGTGTCAACCTCGGTGTGCAGCAGGGTTGGGGAGGGCAGGACTCAGGAGACAGTCAGACCCCCCCCGGGCCCTTCTTCAGCAAGAAGTGGGTACAAAGCTCCAGAAGCAGGGGGTGGGAGGGTGCTTTATGGCTGTTGGGAACACTTTATTCCCTCTTCCCTGTTGCGTGCCCTGACCCTGACGTCCACGTCAGAAGTCTTATTGGGAAAGCCCTCCCCAACCCCCATAGGAGCCAACCTGGCTGGTCATTTCTAGAAAGCTGACCACTCTATTCATACGTCACAATGTCCAGAGTGGGAGTGTTCTCGAGGTCTGTTTGAAAAACTAGACTCTGTTGCTTGGGAGACCTGTCCCCACCCCTTACCTGTCCTCCTGAGTGCGCCCTCTACTTGCTGCCCTATCAGCTCTGATTGGTCCCCATGCTACTCTGACCTCGGTCACTTTGATACCTTCTGGAAATTCCTCACCATTTCTCCTTTGTTGGATGCCTCCTTTCCTGTTTTCCAGTCCTGCTATCCATCTTCCTCTAGTTTCAGCTTGATTGGTTGCTTGACTGTCATTTTCCTGGGATTTTAGGAGGGAGAAAAAATAAATGCCTGGGGTCAGTTTGCCATCTTGAACCAGAGGTGTGGGTTGTGCTGGCTGAATGATTGGACAGATGAAAGAATCAAGAGGAAAGTGAACGAATGGTTGAGCAGAGGAAAAATGTTCACTCCAGTAACTGAGGACTGGCAGGCGGACAGCTCCTGGGGGCAGCTTGACTGCTGTGCTTGGTTATTCAACCAGACCTTGCGCCGTCCTTGGCTGCCCTGAGGCTCCCCTGACACCCCACCACACAGCTTCCTTGGCAAGACTGCTTTTTCTCTGTGGTAGGCAGGGACTCCCATCCCACTCCCAGCCTCCCAAAGTCGGAATGCGCCCAGCTGGGAGAGAGACTGAAGAGAGATCAAACTTCCAGGGGTGATCACTAGGGTGTATGGGTGTTAGGATCACGCCAGGCTCAGATGCGCCTGATTCCACTAAAGGGTGGGGTCCAGGAAAAGACTGAAGGCCCTGGGTTGCGGTGCTGGGGTTGGATGGGGAAGGCCTGACCCGGGGGCATGTGGGGCTGCAGCCCCCAATGCTGGGAGCCAGTGTCTCTTCCCCTTTCCCCTCACATTTTCAAGGACAGCTGGGAACCTTCAGAAAGCCGGGAAGGCTGCTGCCTGCCCGGTCCCAGGCCAGGGCGGTCTCCGTCTGCCCCTCCAAGGGCCCTCTGACTTCCCCCACCTTCTGGGGGGTCTTCTTTTCTCTTCGTTTTCACAGTTGCTGGCCCTGTGGTTCTCTACATGGCTTCTCAAGGTCGGTGGCCTCCTTTCCTCCCAGCTGCTCTCTCCCCTGGCTGCCACCCCGTCTGTTCCCGGGCTCCATCCGCACCCCTGCCACCCCTGCCGTTCCTCCCACTTGCCTTAAATCCTTCCTCTCTTGTCCATCATTTCTCTTCCTCGGCTGGCCTTCTTTCTTTTTCTTCGGCTTTTCCTTTTAGAAGGCAGCGAGGAACGAAGGTGGGCTGTTGACAGCTGACCTCTAGAAAAGTCACTCGCAGTGAGCTCTCTGAAGGCCCCAACCAGGGGAAACCTCGAGGCTGCCCCCATGACTCCATGGAAGAGTCAGAACCAGACCTCGGCCCAGACATCCACCACAGAGCTCACAAGAAGAGCAGCGACTCTCAGGCACGGACCAAGGAGCCCTGGGTGTCCCCAGGGCCCTTTCAGGGGTCTTCAAGGTCAAAAGCTTTTCATGATAATGTTTAAGATACTGTTTGTCTTTCCCACTGTATGCTCTCACAAGTGCATGGTGGAATTTTCTAGAGGCTACATACCATGGGCTACTGCAACAGACAATGCAGAATCAGATACGAGAATCCAGCTATCTTCTGTTAAGCCAGACATGAAAGAGATTTGAAAAAAAAAAAACAATGGCAATTCTTCTAATTTTTTTTGTTTTGGAAAATGTAATTATTTTTCATGAAATATTATTTATATCAATATGTAATAGGTCAATATTATTTTTTAATGAATATATATTTTAAAAATTTCTCCATGTTAATGTCTAATACGGTAAATATTGAAAGATATAACCCACGTACACAAAAGCTCTGTGGACTTCTCAATAATTTTTAAGACTCTAAACTGGTCCTGACACCAAAGAGTTTGAGAACTGCTTGTGGAGAGATTAGTACTGAGGCACAGGCTCAAATTCCTGGCTCCCTGCGACCTGGCTGTGCGGACTTGAATAGCTAACCACACCCTCTCTGTTTGTCCCACGCATAAAAGTGGGCGCAGTACTGGTGCCACCACAGAAGGTTGTGCTCAGGTAACACATCTGAGAGTCAGGCTGCGCATCTGTACCAGGGTCCCATGCGACTTTTCTTGGGGACCCAGGATCAGGGTGAAGGCTCAGATCTGAGGGCAAGGCCTGCTAAGTCCTCCAGTCTCTAACTGGAGTTATCAAGGAGCTGCCAGGGAAGAGGCCAGAGTCTCCCCAGGGCAAGAACTAAGAGGCAGCAGGAGCTCGCCCACCCACTGCCTTCTCGCCTCTTCCCAACCAACCCTGACCTTGGACCCCTGCCAACACCCCTGTGGCTTTATCTACCACTTACGTGCCCACCAACACTTTAAACTCAGGACGAAAAACTGACTGGATCGTCTTTCTTCCTTCTGGTTGCTCAGCTCCTGTCCTCTTGCCCTCCTCTCTGATTTTAGCTGTGGAGGGTAGATGGCCCATCTTCACTTCCTGCCCTGCGGACTCCTCTGATGCCCTTGACCTCTGTAGGAACACAGCTCCTAGGTACAAGGGAGTCAGTGACCCGGGACCCTTGCCAGTGAGGGACAGGAGTCTGCAGATAAACACTCCCGTCACCGGTCCTCCGGGGTGACAATCTGCAGGGGACGGGGGTGGGGGGCACCGGAATGCTTCTCACAAAGTCTGAGTGGAATCAAGCCCCTGTTGCCCACGGCATCAACCTCAGTGACACACCTTATCCTGGCTTTTCCTCCTTCCCTGTCCCTCTCTCTCCAGTGCTTTACTCCGGCCCCCCTAGGAGTAAGGACTTCTTTTTTTTTCAACTTGACTTTTATTTAAAATGAGGCCATATTTTCCTCTTATAAAAAAAGTTCAACTGGAACTGTCGATTTTCTCATCTGTAAAACAAGAGCACTGAACCAGCTGACTACATTCATTCAGAACTCAATTTCTTTATCGTATGATCACTAAGGCTCTCCCTAAATCTCATATACTAAGGTTCTAAGGAAAGGAAAATATATTACTAACGACATGTTTTGATTTTTATTTCTTAGAGTTCAAATGTCCACCATTCACCTTGGTCTAAGCTTAAGGAACCATTCAAGGGGATACAGTGCAGATGGGAGGGGTAAATAGAACCCTCACACAAGCTGCGCCGTGTTGCAATCAGGCTTCCGTTTGAAAAATAATGTCGGAGTCCTTGTAATGTCCCTAGTCCTTACTCCACCTCCAAAATAAAGCCTCAGACCTGCACCCAAGCCTAGTCCCAGACTCTTGTTCTCATGGATACGGTAGCAGTTTGCGGGGACTCTGCTGTAACAAAGTTAAGACTGGGCAGCCTGAACAATAGGAATTTATGTTCTCGCAGTTCTGGAGGCTGGAAGTCCAAGATCGAGGTGTTGGCAGGGCTGGTTCCTTCTGAGGGCTGTGAGGGAAGGATCTGTTCCAGGTGTCTCTCCTTGGCTGGTAGATGGCCATCTTCTTCCCATGTCTCTTCTTATCACCTTCCTTCTATGTCTGTCTCTGGGCCCACATTTGCCACCAGTTGCACTGGATTAGGGCTCATCCTAATGGCATCATTTTCACTTGATTACCTCTGTCAAGACTCAATCTCCAAATGAAGTCGTATTCTGAAGCACTGGAGGTTAGGACTTCGACATATGAATTCTGGGGGGTGAGGGGGTGGGGCTGGCTCTGGAGACACAATTCAACCCATAAGAGAAACCGAAGCTAAGACAGAGGTCCTGCACGTGGGTCTCAGAGCTGGATCTTCAGGGTGGGATGTGCAACCCAATCCCCCACCAGACAGCAACAGGGACCCTGGGATAATCCCTGACATGCTGCAGCCTCACCATACCTGTGCACTGGGACGGGCTGCAGATGAAGCATTGGACACACAACAGCTCTAGCCCTGAATAGAGAGTCGGCTCAGTGTAAAAGCCTGAATAAAGGCAACGGCAGCCCCAGGTCAGCCCACTATCCGCTCAGGCCATGCTGTGAAAGCCAGAAGGCCTCTTCTAGGTTTTGTTTTGGGGTTTTTTTTGCGGTATGCGGGCCTCTCACTGCTGTGGTCTCTCCCGTTGCGGGTCACAGGCTCCGGACGCGCAGGCTCAGTGGCCATGGCTCACGGACCCAGCCGCTCCGCGGCATGTGGGATCTTCCCGGACCGGGGCACGAACCCGTGTCCCCTGCATCGGCAGGCGGACTCTCAACCACTGTGCCACCAGGGAAGCCCTCTTCCAGGTTTCTTTTTGTTTTGGAAAGTAGAGTTACTTTCCATGTATGTATATCAATCATATATATTTTTTGTACTTTATTTATGAGTGTTTAAAGAGCCCCTGACCTCCTGCAGCCACGGGGCATATCCTGCTGGCCATGGGGCCTGATAGTTAGTTGTAAGAGAGAAAGAGCTGCAAAGGAGACTGAACACACTGCCTCATGGGCCTCTTACGCTAAGTTGAGGGCCAACAGGGAAGAGGCAGAACTCGAAGCCCTGGGATGAAAACATTAGGGATAAAGGGTCCAAGAAACTTGACCACCAGAATCCCCTGACCTCTCTGGCTGGCATCGGAAGACGGCTGACTACCTGGTGACCAAGTAAGGGCTTCACCTGAGGCAGATACTCCTCAAGATCGCACGTTTCCTTCTCAATTCACCTTCGCCTCCCCCTCCTTTTCCCAGCATTGACCAGGCAGGGGAGCACACTCCTTACCCAGGAGGAACTAACTTACCCACCGGAAGACTTGCAAGACCCACAGACACACAGGAACAGGAGTGTCAAGAACACGTGTGGGGCTGGATTTGAGGGTTTGCGACTTTGAGGGGAAAATTAACCAGACAGGGAGAATGTATGGACATGAGAGCATCTCCACGTCTCAGGATTTGGCAAGCTGACAAGGACACCTGGCGCCAGCCCCATGTACTGCCAAGATGGCTCTGGGGGGCCTGGGAGGTCTGGAGGGCTCACCCGCAGGGCTGCAGCTCTTTTCTCGGCACAGCTGTGACACCATCACAAGCAATGATCAGATGCCCAAGAGCTTTTTTTTAAAATCATCTTTAATGTAGTTTTAATATTTTTTTGCCTCATTTACCAGATAAATCATCTAAATAAATAGATGTTATACAGTCTCTTACCAATATCAGTACAAAAATAAAACCACGCTCTGCATCTGCTCTAGCTCTCCCCGCACACACTCACTCTGAAACGGCGTGTGCTTGGAATTGACTCGCGCCCCCAACCCCTCCCAAATACATTCATTTAGTCTGAACAAAGCTCGACGCTCATTCTGTGCAAAGGAAGCGTTCTTGTGCTGAGACCCGGAGGCCAGGCTGGCCAGTTACAAAGCAAAAGCAAAACCACCTGACAAGCCAAGCGCCCTCCCCCAGGGCAGGAGCCAGGGGGAAGCTGGTGGAGGGACCACCATCCTAAGAGCGGCGGTGATTCCCGAGTGGCCCGCAGCATTACCAGGGGCCGCGCCACGGGCGGAGAATATGCCCCTCGCCCCACCCCACACCAAAAGAAAAGTACCAACCGGTCTCTCTACATTCAAAACAGGTAGGGCTGGGGGAAGGAAAGGCAGGTGGTCCAACCTTTTCAACGTCCACCCCCAAGTGAGTACTGGCCTTCTCGGGTGGCAGTGGGGTGGGAGGTCGTGCCCGCCTTGCCCCCTCTCACCCCAAGGCCCTCTGGGACGCTCAGGGCTGGAGGAATCCTGCAAGGCCACTTCCAGCCCCTCACAGAGGTCACCGTCCTGGGTCCTGGGCAGGAAGGTCCTAACAGCCTGCAGCCCTTCCCCCAGGGAGCCTCTGCTCCCAGGTCCGGCCCTCCAGAGAGCAGGGCACCCTGCGGGCTGTGAAGGGCTGAGAGAGAGGCTAGAAGTGCTCCTCTGCGGCAGCTGCCTCATCCCCCAAGAGAGGCCCCAGACCTGCAAACTACACAAACAGCTCTTCAAAGTGAGGCAGGAGGAGACCACATGTCACCTGGGGGCTGGGGAGTGTGACTTCCCTTGGAAGCTGCCAGCCGAGTCCCAAGCCAGGGCCCACAGCTTTCTGTCAGCGCGACACCCCTGCCCACCACCCTCCCCTCTGCCGGGAGCCCCTGATCTGGGACAGCTTCCCACTCAGGCTGCCTTTCCCCTCCCCAGGGTCCCGTAGCTGGGGAGGTTCCCCGCTGCCCCTCCTTTCCCTGGTTCACCCCCAGACTCCCCTAGACACAACCCCCTAGCCTGGGGGTGAATCAAGTCATGGGGTTGGGGGGAGGAAGCCATCCCCCAATGGAAGCACTGAATTGACCCTGGACAACGAAGGATTAAGGAGGAAGGGGAGACAGACACTCAGGGATCTGGGATCTTGCCAGCAAGGCACCCCAAACAAAAATGGGGTGCACGCTGTCTTTGGTTTGGGAACTTGGGAAGAAGGGGTCTGGGGGAAGAACTGCCCTAGTCGAGCCTCAGCAGGATTCTGTCCACTTCCTCAGGACAAAGCAGAGCATGGAGACAGCCCTGGGGGAGGGACCTGAGTACCTGGTCTGACAATGGGGAGAGGCGAGGGGGCCAGCCTTTCACTTGCTCCCCTGGTGCCCACCCCCAATCTGGCTTTTTCTCCCCTGCAGGACCAGGATAGGGGAGAAGTCACTCCTTACTGCCAGGGGAGCCACTAGTCCACAGGGCACGTCTGTGCAAACCAGAAACAGAGCGCCTCTCTTCTGGCAGACACAGGCCCCTGCCAGGGTGGGGGGCTCGTGCACAGCCTGACCCATCACCCACTACAGCCCAACCACAGGAAGACATGGCAGAGGTCCCGCCGCAGAGAAACAAGGTTAGTCCCAGCTGCAGCACTGAGGGTGGATGGGGGGGAGACCCAGAATGGAAGGAGGAAGGGTGTCAGGAGTCGAGGGCTGCCCTGAGAAGGTGGTGGGACGCTTCCTCCCTCCCTGACCACCCACGCCCATGTCTGGTTGGCTGAGTTGAAGGGGAGGGCAGAAAAGGAGGGGAGACAGAAGGGCTGGAAAGTCACCTGAGTCAGAGAGAACAGGAGCCCCGGGGGTGGGGGGACAGGGCACAAGTGCCTCAGAGCTCGCGTCGGTGCACAGCACACATGCACACGCTTGCACGCCTATGGCTGCCCAGGTGACACCACAAGACTTCACCCGCACGCCTGGAGCGTCGGAGGCCATCCGGCTGCCCCCTGGCTGGAGCCTTGCCCTCCACTGACAGCTATCCACGCTGACTCGGATAGGTCCTGTCAGGCGAAGTGCTGTGCAAGGTGGGATGAGCGGGGCTGCCTACAGCAAGCTCTTCTGTGCTGTGAATCCCCCCCCCCCCCCCACCGCCCCGTCCACCTGGTCAGGAGGCTTGCAAGACCCACTGCACACGTCTGCGGACCGGCGCATGCAGTCACGAGGGCGCGAGGGGCAGTGTGCACACACCTGCGGGGCTGGGTGTGCAAGTGAGCGGTTTGCACAGGCCAGGTGATGGAGCTGGGGCAGGTAGCTCTCAGCGGAAGGGGCTTAGCTGGCAGCTGCCCCCAGGGGAAAGGAGAGACCTTTCTGAAGGGGTGGGACGTGCCCAGCAATCTCAAACCCTTCCCAGCCCCTTAGCTCTGTGACCCAATCACTTTTGGTCAAAGCCAACCTCCATATCCCCACGCAAAGCTGGAGTGGAAAGTTAAAAATAAAGACCCCTCCCCAAACACACACACACACACACAAAAAGGCAAAGGGGAAACCAACCAGAAAGGCTGGGGTGGGCTGCTTAAGGGGCGGGTTCAGGCCTTCCCATCCTCCTTTAGTCCTGGGGACCAGCTGCTTTCTCTCTAAAGAAGAATGGTGATGGAGGTGTCCGGGGGAGTCTGGTCCTGTCCCCATCCTACCCTGGAGACGGTACCCCAAGTGACAGAGCAGTGCCAGGCCTCCCCAGGCCCAGCCCTGACACAGACCCAAGGCTGCCCTGTAAACGTCCGCACAGAGAAAGGGGCGGGGCGGTGGGAGAGTGTTGGGATCTTCCCCCCTTCTCCTCGTCAATGTTTCTTTAAATAAAATAATTACCCACCCCAAGCCCTCCCCATTTCTGGAAGTCCCCACCCCAAGCCCAAAAGATAACAGTTGAAGAATAGTAAAAATGGTGATTTCAGAACTTCCCGCTGCGGTCTCGGAAGAAGCCCTCAGCGGCCTGGGCCTCGCGGAAGGTGACGGTGATGGAGTTGGCGGTGATATCGGTCACTGTCACTTCACTTGAGGGGAGCGTGGGTGTCCAGGAGGGGGGCCCCTCGGCCAGATCTGCATCTGCTGCAGCCACGGGACAAAGACACACAGACAGACGGGGGACAGCGTTGGCAACAAGGTGGGGAAGGTGGGCGTGGGTGGCAGCTTGTCGACCACCTCCCGCCCCACCCCCAACACCTGATCTTTTTCTGAGTCTCCAGCCAGGTCAGGGCCTAGTTCAAGGCTGGACACACAGGAAGACGTCACTACATGTACCTTCCCTGGCTGGACACGAACTCATCCTGAGTGGGACCACGGAAAGAGCTCTCTGGGCTTGGTGCCAGGGTCCCTGCAGGCTATGTGGCCTCAGGAGCACCCAGGCCCTCTCTGGGCACTGGACCAGCTGGACCTGATGACTCAAGGGACCCTTCCAGCTCTGAGGGTCCCTGGGTCTGAGCCTCGGGGCTGGGCCGCCTTACCCTCCTCTTCAGGGGGCTGCTCAGCAGGCTCCCACTCGCTGGCCGCCTGCAGGACGTCCGGGGCCGGTGACTCCTGCAGGAAGAGCTCCCGTCGATGGCTGTGACTCTCCAGGTTGGGCCCGCGGGGCGGGAACTTCTTGCGTGAGAGCCGCAGGTACTTGTGGGCCTTGCGGGGCTTGCGGAGCGGGAAGGGCAGGGTGGGCACCAAGGGGCCCTTGTCCACCAGCTCGGGTGCCCCCGCCTTGACCACCCCCTCGGGGCTCCCGCTGCCGAGTGGGCGCGTCAGGGAGAAGCAGAGCTTCTCCTTGCCCTTGGCCTTGTGGGAGCTCCGCAGGTCCATGCTGTACAGCCGCTGCGGGGGCAAGCCAGGGCACGGCGGATCAGCCCTGCCCTCCCACCCACTGCCGCGCCTTTGCTCGTGCTGGCCCTCCCCCCCGGGGTCCTCTTCCCCATGTTTCAGGGCTCAGAGCCAGCCGGCATCCCGCCCCTCACCCCAGCCCAGAGCGCTCCCCCTGACCCACCCCAGCCCCGGGGCCTGGCCCAGCTCAGCCTTCCTCTTGGCCTCACAGCGCGGCCCCATCTCCCAGGGCCCTGTAAGTGGCTCAGGGATGGGGCCTCAGGGCACGTTCCTTTGGTCCATGGCAGAGGCACACAAGCGGTACAAAATGAAAACTGACCAACAAAAAACACACCTGCATTTATGAGGTAGATAAATTAAGGAGTTATTCTTCATTACAGGGAAGGAATCTTTGCTTCTAAAGAACCCCCCAAAGCTGAAACGGCCAGCTCGCTAGGGAAATGGTGTGAGGCACAGCGCTCTGAAGCTTCCTGGGACAAGTTAACCAGGAGTATACATGGCACCGGGGTGCCCATGTCACCCAGCCACAGGAAGGTCTGCCAGCAGCCTGCAGACACCCCTTGATCCCCCCAGGACTCTCCTGGGCTCTGAGCCGCAGGGTGGCCCTGTCTGGGTCCAGACGTCTGTTGCCCCGCCTCCTTCTTGCTTAAATGGGCTGGAGGGCACATTCTTCTGCCATTCAAAGACTGAAGTTTTATCATTTGTGCATTTGTCTTACTGACTTTGGGGGGAAATTTATACAAACCCAAGAAAGATCCTTGGTGCTAAGATGTTGGGGGGACCTGGATCACTCTGGGACAGTAGCTTCTCCTGCTACCTGTCACCAGAGGCCAAGAGCTCCCAGGAAGAGAGTGAGACCAGCAGATAGGACCTGTAGGTCAAACATCTCCAGTTGGGGGCAGAGATCACATGTGCAAGTTCCATTCCTCAGTCCCACCAGCTAATCCCCATCACTCAGCATGGGGTGCAGGTTGTCATGGTGATGGGAGGAGACTGTGAAGATACTGCAGTGCTAAGAGGGCTTACCCCATATGCAGCTTTATCAAAACCCACCCCTTCAGCCTGGCGCGCACACCATCACAGGCCTCCTAACTCTCATACGGTTCTGTCCTTCTCTACCTCACCGTGAGAGAATTACAGCTACTAACTAGCGGGTCCAGGAGCACCAGGACTCAGGTCTGGGTTTTAATCCAGCTGTGTGACTCTCGATGGAATGGACAGGAGGCTGGACATGGCTCACACTGCACGTGGACCAAGAAGCCTTATTTTTTGGCTTCAAATTCCCGGGTGGGCCTTATTAAATTAAGGACAGCAGGTATTCTTGTCATCCCGATTTTACAGATGAGAAAACTCAAGTTCAGAGATTTGCCTCAAATCACATAACTACATCACTTCAGACTCCATCCTCTTTTCAGTGCGAACCAGTGAAAGTAGCAAAGTGCCCCCAAGGCCTGGGTAACACGGGCTGCCAGTCTTGTGGCAGAGGGCTTCTCCTCACTCAAAATGACACATTCTAGGGAATTCTCTGGTGGCACAGTGGTTAAGAATCCGCCTGCCAATGCAGGAGACATGGGTTTGAGCCCTGGTCCGGGAAGATCCCACATCCCGCGGAGCAACTAAGCCCATGCACCACAACTACTGATCCTGCGCTCTAGAGCCCCCGAGCCACAGCTACTGAGCCCGTGTGCTGCAACTACTGAAGCCCGCGCACCTAGAGCCCATGCTCCGCAACAAGAGAAGCCACCGCCATGAGAAGCCCGTGCAACGCAACGAAGAGTAGCCCCGACTTGCCGCAACTAGAGAAAGCCTGCGTGCAGCAACCAACACCCAACGCAGCCAAAAACATAATAATAATAAAAAATAAATTTTAAAAAAAATTAAAAAATAATTTTAAAAATGACACATTTCTAGACCATTCCAAGGCTATGGTTCCAGAATTCTATGAATCTCCTTTTCTTGGATTCTAAAATTCCAGATTCCCGTTTCCTCAATTCTAAAGTTTATGCTTCTAAGATTCTCAAATACTACAATTTTGTATTTTGGGGACTCGGAGCATCAAGATTCTAAGCTTTCGAAATTCTAGGATCCCGTAAGCCATACACCCACCCTCCCTCCCTCCACAGTACCTTCCACCCACAGTGTCTTCCAGGGGCACGAGCCCCACATTCTGACTCCTCCCAACTCCTCCCTTTGAAACTTACCCACTAAGTGCCCCGCCCCACCCCACAGTGTCCTGGGTGGAGCCGAGGAGGGTTAGTGGTTCCGCAGAACTATCCAGTGCAAATGCACGGATGGGCAGGGGCTGGTGGGAGGAGCAAGGGGGCCCTGTGGGCGGGCACCAGAGCTGGTGGGGTTACCTGCAGCAGAAGCCGCTTGGGTTTCGGACCTCTCTTCCTATACCCCGATGCTCGGTCTCTCTCCTCCCTGGGGTGCAAAGCAGATGGCAGAACAAAAGGAAACACTGTTGACATTTAAGGGAAAGTAAGGCATCCGCTCCACCCAGCTCTCTGCTGTCTATGGGGGCGGGGGACACCCTCCACAGGCCACCCCCTAATCCTGGGGTAGGGCTCCTCACTTTAGACCATAACAATGGGGTCGTGTGTTCAACTCCCAGGGCTGCATCTTCCCACCTGACTAAAGGTGAGGGCACAGCGACTGGTCCCAATTGCTAGAGGTGGGACTCGGGGGACATCTCCAAAAATATGTGGGTCTTCACGGCCCCAGGGACATGCCAGACCTCTTCTCTACATGCACTGGGAACAGCCCCCAAAACAATGTAGTTCCAGTTTCCACTCTTAGGAGCCGTCTATTGAAACCTGTCAATTAAATTTGCCTTGAATGTCCCAGGGGGACTGATGAGAATGGCCACGAGTCCTTTCGCAAGCGAAGTTCTGCCCAGATCTCCCCCCCAGCCTGGCATCTCCACGAACCTGGTGGGGAGGACAGGCTCCCATTTGTCTGTATCGTCTGGTTGGGGAAGGGGAGAAAAACTAGCCTGCATTCAGTCCCCAGTAGATGCCAGACTCTCTGCCGGATGCCTTCCTCCCATCACAAACACACAAGGCACAACCTGAGGACGCAGACAAAGCCACACACAACACACCAGACAACACGCCAGAGACCCCAACAATGTGCTGGAAGTGATGGGACAATTCAAAGTAGTTTCATTCTGTTTCACTTCATTCCACTCATGCCGTCTGTGGCCTTGGTCCAGTCTCTCAGTCTGAGCCAAGCTAAGCCAGTGCATCCGTGGAGCCTGTTTCCACTGTTGGTCCCTCCTCGAGGCAGTGGATGCCACCCCCTTCCAGACATCAGACTCCAGGGTCGCTGCGGGGAGGGCTCTCCCTACCTCCCCACGGAGTCAGCTTCAGCAGGTCTGCCGTGGGGCCCTAGAACCAGCACTCGAGAGAAGCACCCATGGCATGGGATACCCACACCAAGACAGGCCTCCCAAGCCCTGGAGGGTGAGAACCTTAACTCAGAGTCCGGTGCTGGGCGCCAGGACACCCTGTTCCAGGCTCAGCTCTACCTGACCCACAGGAGACCTTGGCTGGTCACTTTCCCTCTCTGGCCCTCAGTTTTCTAGTCTGGAGAAAGAGCTTCCCTTCTCAGCTGGTCCCCGGGGCTCCTGGGAGGAGCGAGAGAGGTGACCGGCATTTCTCAAAATGGGGGGTAGAAAGACCAAAATAATAAAGAGGAAGAGAGAGGGAAGAAAAAAGAAAAGAGGAAGAGAAGGAGGAAGTAGAGAGAGGAGAAAAGGAAAGGGCCTTGAGGGGAAAGAATAAGAATAATATGTCTTTATTATATTTGTATAAGTGTTATTTATTATTATTTTTATTATTATGTCCTGCACACTTTGTACAAGGCACTGCTCTCAATGCTTTAACCCTCACAGCCACCCTATGAGTGAGGCACAGTTTCTATCCTCATTTCATAGCTAAAACACAGAGGTTAAGTCATTTGCCCGATGCCACAATTCTGACAACTTCTGCCACTAGTGAAGATGCTGAGCTCTGGGCTCCAGGCCTGGCGAGATCAGGCCTGGGGGCCCAGTCAGGGCCAGGGGGGCAGGCCTGCAGCCCAGGCCACATGACCTGGCTTCCCATCTGTAGCACCCCTGCTCCTGCCCTGCAACCGTGGGACGGGGGGCGGGGGGCTTCCATTCTGTCCAGTCCTTACCTACCCAGGGCCCATCAGTGTCCAGGGCTGTGGGGATCGTGGTCCCACAAGCCCTCAGTGCCCCATTGGCCCCTCCCGGGGTACAGGGACTCCCTGTTAGAGCCCCCTGGCCCGACTCCTTCTGAGTCTCTTAAAAACCCTGCAAAGCAGGTGTTAAAATGGTCGTCACCCCGCTTCCATCTCCTTCTCACCAAGACCCAGAGAGAAAGAGGAAGTCCAATCACACGGTGGGTCTGTAGAAATCCCCAAGCTCCTCATTTGCTCCTTAACTACGGACTTTTCTGACTCATTGAAAGCAACATCCGAATCCTCTATCAGGACTCAAGGGGCCCTCCCTGAGCTGCACGCCCACTCCTTCAGCTGCCCCTGCCCCTGCCTCTCCCCCAGACGCCCCACCCCTGCCCAGCTCACACCACTCCAGCTGGCCACACTCAGAGCCACGCTTGCCTCCATGCAGGTCCTCAGCCCAGGGCCTCTGCGTCACATTCTTGGGTGCTCTTCACCTGGATGGTCTTCTCTAAAATACCTACTGGGGTCCTTCCCTCACTTAGCTCAGGTCTCTGGTCAAATGCCACCACCTAACCATCCCACTGAAAGCAGCGGCCCCATCCCGACCCTGTCTGTGCAGCAGTCAGCACGTCGGCATCTATACATTTACTGGTGTACTTTTCACTGCAGGTCTCCACACTGGAATGTAAGCCCCACAAGGGCAGGGACATTTGTTGGTTTTGTTCCTTGCTGTGCCCCAGTCCCTGGAACAGTGCCTGGCACACAGTAGGATCTCAATAAAGATTTGTTGAACAAATGAAAGAATGAACTAGCTGACCCCTAATTACCATCAGGAAGACATTTGCCCGTGTGTGCCCACACCTAATGGTCTGCGGAGTGCTTTCACACACCCTTCCTCCCCATGAGAGTCCTTGAGGTCAGCACTGTTCTCCCCATTTCACAGACAGAGAAGCTGAGGCTCAGAGAGGAAAAAGGTCCTGTGCAGCACCTCACAGCTGGTGAGTGGAAGAGCCAGGATTTGATCCAGGCCTCTGACACCTGTCCAATGCTCTCCTTACCACAATCCAGGACATTCCACAGGGCTCTCTGTGTCACAACCCTTTTGGATCAAGGCCCCACCAGCACTCGGGAACCAGAAAGAAGCTGTGGGACAGGAACACTGTGATTTTTAAAGGAAAGAGCAGTGGGAACGTTTCCTTTGAATCAGCAGCGGGAGACCTCCTATGGGAGAAGCAGTCAGCAGGGGGCGAGGAGGGGCTGAGGAACGGCATCACTGGGGCTCAGGAGCCCCACCCAGGTTAAGTCCTACTTGGGCTGCCTCCCGGCTGCGAGGGCCCTGGACAAGCCCCTAAGCTCTTCAGCGCCTCGGTCTCCTCACCTGTCACATGAGACCCTCATCCCTGTCTCAGGCAGTTACTAAAAGGAACCAAATAAAAATGATTTTATAAAACGGTCCCGCACTGTACAGGGTCGATGGGTTGGGGAGAGGCAGAAAGACTGGGCAGCCTGCTGGCAGGGAGACCGGTAACGCTGGGGCTCATGCAGCAGAAGGGAATGGCTAGGTTATGCTCAAAAGGCCCTCCCACCAGGAGAAACAACATTTTTGGCAGAAGCTCCCCGCTAAGGTGTGCCGTCACGGCCCATCGGACGAGCTGCCAATCACTAGGCAACCCTTGGAAGAGCACTTGCAGCAGAGCACTGGCAGACACGGCAGTCTGAGACCTGGAGGCAGCTTTGCCCACGGCCTCCCAGCTAGGAGGCAGCCAAGCAGGAGGGACCGGAACCCAGCTGTCCTGGCTCCAAAGCCACACTTCCTCCCCTGGCCTTTCTTGAGAGCTTCATCAAACTTGGTGAGAGGATCTGTAGGGGGAACCTCCCTCTGGCCCGTCACTGGGCATGACTAATACTGCTGCCCCTCGCACGCATGGCATCTCTACGCCCATTTTCACCTCTTCACGGCAATTGAAATCCCTGTCTTCTGGGGAAATCGGGGCAGGTGCTGTTGGGGGGGCCTACAACAGCAGAGAGACAGAGGCCTGGGGCTGTTAGCGGAGCGGCTGACATCACCCAGCAGCCGGAAAGGGACAGGGCCCTCGGCTGCCCTGGGACCTGGTGCCCAGCACCTTCCCCCAGCTGTGGACGAGACCCGGCAGTCCCTGCCAGACCCCTGCCCCCAGTGACCACTGTTCGGAGCCAAGCCAGCAGCAGCTCCCTATGAAACCTCAGAGCCTGCCTTCCACCCAGCCCCCTGGCAGGCTGAGCCCCTTACTTCTCCTCATAGGCCATGACCAGGCGGGGGTCCAGGATGTGCTCCTCCGGTTCCCACGTGCTGTACCTGGGGAGAGAGACAAGGGGTCAGAGCTGACCTGCCCCTCACCCCGCCACCCCCCATTCAGAGGCCGCAGCCGCTCCACCAGGGCCCACTTGCCTGCAGGACTTTGCCCCTTCCTGATCCAGTGTAACTGTCGCCTAATCCCATGAACTGTCCCTGGCTACCAGAGTAGGTTGGAGGCCTCCTGGGGGCTTGCATGACACCAGAACTCCCCTCATTCTGAGCGCTGATCACACCACTCTATAAGTGATCGCGTCCAACTCCGGACTAGATCCCCATGTTCACTTCAGGTGAAGAGGGCAGGTCCTATATGTCCCTGGATTCCCTTCCTATGAGAGTCAAGAGCATGTGCTGAAGAGCTGCGGCTCTGGAGCCAGACTGCCTGGGCTCAAACCCCAGCTCTGCCCTGGCTAGCTGTACAACTTTAAACAATTTATTCAGTGTCTCTATGCTGATTTCCCCATCTGTAAAGGTCTCTTGTGCTGATTAAACATGTTGACGTATCTAAGTGTTTAGAGCAGCGCCTGGTGCACAGGAAGTGCTCTGTGCTTATTACTGTCACCATCCCTAGCCCCCCTGATGCCCCAGCCCCAGTGGGCCCTCTGCCCAGGCTGAGCTGCTCCCTCCCCATCCTTGGAACACATCTGCACCATCAAGGCCAGGTCTGAAGTTCCCTTCTCAGGTGGGGCCTGGCACACAGCAGGAACTTGGTAAATGTTCAGTGACTGAATGGTACAGTGTCCTACAGCAGGCCCCTAGGTCTTTCCACGAGGGACTTTCCACCACTCCCAGGCCAGGCAGCATTCCCTGCTGGGACAGACCTGGGCATTTCCAGAGCTCGGCCATCCTCCTTCCACCTGCACGATTATTTACTTAGTATCTGCCTTTAAATTAGCTCACTTGGGAATTCCCTGGTGGTGCAGTGGTTAAGAATCTGCCTGCTAATGCAGGGGACATGGGTTCGAGCCTTGGTCCGGGAAGATCCCACATGCTGCTCAGCAACTAAGCCCGTGCGCCACAACTATTGGGCCTGTGCTCTAGAGCCCGCGAGCCACAACTACTGAGCCCAAGTGCCACAACTACTGAAGCCCACGCGCCTACAGCCCATGCTCCGCAACAAGAGAAGCCACCGCAATGAGAAGCCACCGCAATGAGAAGCCCGCGCACCGCAACGAAGAGCAGCCCCTGCTCGCCACAACTAGAGAAAGCCTGCACGCAGCAATGAAGACCCAATGCAGCCATAAATAAATAAATAAATAAATTTATGTATTAAAAAAATTAGCTTGCTTTTTTAAAACATTTTATTTTAAAAGCAAACTCTTAGGCTTCCCTGGTGGCGCAGTGGTTGAGAGTCCGCCTGCTGATGCAGGGGACGCGGGTTCGTGACCCGGTTCGGGAACGCGCCGTGGAGCGGCTGGGCCCGTGAGCCATGGCCGCTGAGCCTGTGCGTCCGGAGCCTGTGCTCCGCAACAGGAGAGGCCACAAAAGTGAGAGGCCCGCGTACCACAAAAAAAAAACAAAAAAAAAAAAGCAAACTCTTTATGACTTCCATAAGTGGAAAAACCAGTTTGACTCATCATAAACAGATGCTAATACATAAAAATTTTTAATATAAAAACATATATATGGGGATTCCCTGGTGGTGCAGTGGTTAAGAATCCATCTGCCAATGCAGGGGACACGGGTTCGAGTCCTGGCCTGGGAAGATCCCACATGCCACGGAGCAACTAAGCCCATGCGCCAGAACTACTGAGCCTGCGCTCTTGAGCCGCAACTACTGAGCCCATGTGCCACAACTACTGAAGCCTGCGTGCCTAGAGCCTGCGCTCTGCAACAAGAGAAGCCACCACAATGAGAAGCCCATGCACCGCAATGAAGAGTAGCCCCCGCTTGCTGCAACTAGAGAAAGTCTGCGCCCAGCAACAAAAACCCAACACAGCCAAAAATAAATAAATTTATTTTAAAAAAAAAGAAAGAAGATACCATTTTTAATGTTTTGCTTCATTATTTTTAACCCCTTGGGTTTCTACATTATGCCATGTACTTACAGATATATATATATATGTATGGGTGTATATATATGCATGCACACAAATACACATATAAAAATACGTATATATGTATATGTATGTACATGGGTGTATATAAACAAAACCAAAGCAATAGACTGTGATTCTAGCCAAGACTGCACCCAGGACTGCTGGATAAGAAGGGAGGTGAGGGAATTTCCTGGTGGTCCAGTGGTTAGGACGCCGAGTTTTCACTGCCAAGGGCCTGGGTTCAATTCCTGGCTGGGGAACTAAGATTCCACAAGCCACGTGGCACAGCCAAAAAATAAATAAATAAAAGAGGGAGGTGAGTAGGTATTAGGGAGGTATTGCGAGGCAGAGAGAGGCCAGGCAGAGCCCCTGCCCCTGCTGCCTTCTGCCAGCCAGGTTTAAACCTTCATCTCCAACCATCCTGGTTACTGTGAAACCTAGAAGTAGTCCAGTCAATATTTACACAACAAGCTGCCCAAGGACAGAACCCTTCTTTCCTTTCTTTCACTGACACTTCTGCACACTTACTTCGTGTCGGGCCCCATGGACTCAGCAGTGAAGGTCCGTGCCCTGAGTGCCACACGCCCAGCCTGAGCAGGCACCATCACAGCCCTTCCCTTTGCACGTGCTGTGCTCTCCTCCTGGAGGGCCCCTTTCCTACAACTACTCCTCATCCTTTAAGAGTCAGGTCCTTGTAGCTTTTCCTGACATCCTCTCCTAGCTGTCCTACTCCCAGCAGAATGAACCCTCCCCTCAGCTGCTCTCCAGGGCTCTACTATCGCATTTGGCACCTGCCATCCTTATTGGTGAATCATCCTTATTGGCTAATCAAGCTGGTGTCCTGGCTGGCAGGTTGTAACGCCTCGCCAGAGTGCCCAACCCAGCCCCCAGCCCCCAGGTGTTCTGGGAATGGCTGCAGAAGCCACTGAAGAGTTTTGCTCACCCTGGAGAAACGCTGAAAGTGAAACTGAGATTTTTTTTTTTTATAGTTTGGGTAAAGCCCAAACTGAAAGCAACCAGAAGCTGGCAGAGACTTCAAACCTTCCTCCCCTCCCCCAAAGGTTGAATTTCCTCGACTGTAACTAGTAAGAAGAGAGGGGGAATTTTGTGTTCCTCCAGTGTCCTCTGCCTGGCCCTCCCTTTTTCTCTAGCTGTGGAAGTTGCTCTTCAGTGCTCTAGTCCTCTCTGCCCTGCCCACTTCCCCACTGCCCTGCCCACTTTTTGTTGATGTAGCTGCTCTGTGGTTCCTGGCAAGTCCCTAACCTTCTCTGTCGTTCAGTTTCCTCATCTTAAGGATCACCACCACCACGACCATAACAGCAAGGTGCCAAAGCAGACTACTGCAGGGACGCATCCATTCCTTGTAACACCCTTATGAGGTAGGTTACAGATGTTACAAATGAAGAAACTGGGGCAGAGAGGTTAAGCATCTTGCCAAGATCACCGAGCCAGGAAGTGGCCAATCTGTGGTCAGAACTCAGTTGAATCTTGGCCACCCTCTCCCTTTGGATCTCTCACATGTCTAGTTAAATGGCCCCCCACCGGGCTGTAACGTCCATAGGAAAGGGGCACAGTCTGATTGGCCACGTCTTCAGTGTCTGACCCGGGGCTTAGCACACAGCGGGTGCACAGAAAGGGACAGACTTGGCAGCTGGAGGCCTGGCCCCGTTCGGTGCTGCGGAAAGGCGGGCGGCGGGGAGGTGGGGGGTTGCACCGGCGCCTCACCCTCTCGGACACCCCGGCCCTCCTAAACAGGAGGCCATCAGCGGCCCTCCGCAGTGTGGGGAGCCAGAGACCACAGCGAGGGCAAACACGCTTTGCGAACAGCCGGGCACAGGCAAGACAGGAGGGCGCGGCCGGCGAGGCCCGCGGCCTGAGACTTCGGGGTCTGGGTCTCCGGGCCGCCGGCTGGGCGGGAACCCAGAGTGGCGGACAGAAGGCTCCATCCACATCGCAGCGCCGTGCGCCCCGCCCCCCGGAGTCGGGCAGCCGCGCGTGCACACGCACGCACGCAGCGCGGGGGCGTGCGCGCCAGATTACCCG
>NW_006780611.1:9698242-9704440 GCF_000442215.2 Lipotes vexillifer | reverse complement strand
CCCCACCGGAGCCGGGGTAAACAGGCTCGCGGCCGCCCCTGCTGGGCCCCGCCGCGTAAGCTCCTGCAGAGCCAGGCCAGTCCCAGCCCCCGACTCCGATTTAGAGTCGCCCAAATGAGAAGCAGCGCAGCGGACTCCCGAAGGCGGCGGTGAGCAAGTGACTCCGCTGCTCGGGCCTCCGTTTCCTCATCCGTGAAGCGGACCTACCAATAGTCCCTGTCTTTTAGGGGTGACGTGACGATTAGATGTGTTAAGCCACCTAAAGCACTTAGAGCAGTGTGGTACATAATAAAAGCAAACAAGCATTTATTAAATCAATATCAAAAGCCTGGTGAGTGCAAACACACACCTGCCAGGGCCAAACCGAGGGCTCTGTGCTGCCACTGCTCAACCTGGCCTTGGAGGAGAAAGAAGAGCCTCCTCTGCGTCTGGCACTGTTACGAACCCTTTCTTGTCTCAGGCAGCCTTCCACAGGGCTCCGTGAGGCTAGGGCCCCATTTTACAGGTGGAGAAATGGAGGTGCCCATAGTTCAAATCGTCCCTTTATGACCTGGGGCAAGGACGCCTCTGCTGAGGGTTTCTGTCTCCCCATCTGTACAATGGGTTGCCATTAGGCAATTACATGGGCCAATGCCTGATCTTAATAGGGGCTTACTGATAGGCAGCCTGGTTATTGCTGTACCCTGATACACTGATAATATCACTACTGAAGCTCTATGGAGGCGGTCCTCCCCACAAATGGGGTAGCATTCACAAGTGGGTAAGAACGGAGGGAAGGAAAGCGTTTCCAAAGAAGAGCAGCAGGGTCCTGGGCAGGCTGAGATGAGAGTCAGGTATGTGAGCATCTCTGTGGTGCTGACAGCATGTAGCTGATTATTTAACATCCTCCGCCCTGTGCCTCTAGCCCCTCCCTGTGCCATTTGCTGTTCCTTCCAGAACAAGCAAGATAGCTCCAAGCAAGATAGCTCCTCTACCCCATCTGCTGGGGAGGAAGGGCAGTCATTTGTCTGCTGCTGGGGAGAGAAAAGAGGCAAAGCACCCAAAGGTTTAACAGGGGCCTGGCACAGAGTGAGTGTCCGTTTAAATCATGGCTTCTGTTATTAACATGAGCCTCCCTGCCCAGGGGGCGGAGGGTGCTGGGGAGCAGGAGAATCTGACTCCCCTCCCACCCAGGCTATCACTGCCCTGCCCTAGCCAAGGGTCCCAGGCCTGCAGCGAGCAGCCTGCCCAGCTACCTACTCCCCACCCTCTTTCTCAGCCTCTTCTTCAAGCAAGGCCCCCTGAGGAGGAGAGACTGAAGGCCAAGTGGGTTATGGAGGAGCCCTGGTTCTCCTGACTCTCCCTGTGACTGAACCTGTTTTCCCCCAAGTGAAGCGGGGTGGCACAGTGGATGACATAAAGTGGGCACCATGCTGCACCGGGTTGGCAGTTATATTACTGTATATAACTCCCCTCTCTGGGCCTCAGTTTACCCATTTGAAAAATGAGAGGACTGATCTCAATGATTGCTAAGGCTACTTTGGGCTCCTGTGAGGAGTAGACGCTCCCAGACCCCTCTCCCGGCTGAGGGGAGACCCAGAAGCCTGAGCTGTGTAACTTACTATTAATAGCAAACGTTCACTAAGTGCTTGGTCTGGGCTAAGCATGCATCAGGTACTCTATATCCATCATCTAATCCTCACAACACTGTTGTACTGGAGGATTTATTCCAATTTGGAGATGGAAGCAGAGGTCCTGCCATGTTGGGGACTTGCTAAAGGGCTCCCAGCTGTCTAGCTGTGAGCCAGGCCAGGAACCCAGGATCAAAGTATAGGGGAGCCAGAAATGCCCCAGGTCATCTGGCCAAACAGGGCTTCCAGAACTCCCTTGGAGTGGGGAGTGTCACAAAAAGCAGTCATGAGGGCCCATCTGGTGGTCTCAGCATGTTAGCAAACAAGAGGGCCCCAGGTTCGGGGGCACAGGCCAGGAGAACCATGGAGGGACTGCTCTTGGAATGCCAGGTCCTTCCCCTGACTGAAGCTCTGATGGGCAGACGTATTCATTCAGGATTAATAAAAGTGGGGGAAGGAACTTTAAATAGTTAAAAACCTCTGTTTAGAGAAGGGAGTCTACGGAGCAGGAAAAATAGCCAACGGTGCCTTGAAGGCCAACAGGCTGGTGTCCCACTGGGACGCAATGCCTTCTGGCACAGAAGCTAAGAGGGGAGTGAGTACCCAGGGAGTAGGCCCACCTTGAACATCTTCCTTTTCTAGCTTTCCACCTCTTCTTACCAGCCCCTTCACCCAGACCAGAAGCCCACCTTCATCTGCCCAGTGGAGGAGGGGATTATCCTTCAGTCCCAGGGGGTTTGGGAAGGGGCAGCAGGAATGGATGAATGCATTGTCTGGTTACCCAGCCACCAACCCTAATCATCAGGATGCCTGCAGGCCATCCTGAACACACCCCCCAGGCCTTTCACCCCACAAAGTGAAGGAGCCTGTGAGAAGAGAGCAGGGCCTGGACTACTGAACCCATTTTGCAGAGAGAGAA
Organism: Lipotes vexillifer; assembly: GCF_000442215.2. Classification (NCBI taxonomy): domain Eukaryota; kingdom Metazoa; phylum Chordata; class Mammalia; order Artiodactyla; family Lipotidae; genus Lipotes; species Lipotes vexillifer. The sequence continues at coordinate 9,701,911 of NW_006780611.1, read as the reverse complement.
GCTGAGGCAGCATGGCCTGTCTTCCTCTCTGCTGTCTCTCACCACCGCGTGTCCAAGACACTCCCAGGACCCAAACACCAGGTCAGCCCCCAACACCAGCACAGCAGAAAGCCCCTGGCACAGACAGCAGGGGCTCTGGACAGAGGGGGATTCCAGGAGTCAGTCCCTAGGAGGCAGGGCTGGGAGGCGGGGCACCCACAGACCAATGGGGAGGCCCCACGACCTGCTCCTTCCCTCCCCTCCCCCAACAACTCCCTGCTGGGAGGTGATTGGTTGGTGAGAAGGTTCCTGATTGGGCCTCAGCAGAGAGGTGGGGCAACCGGGAGAGGTCCTAGACCCAGCTCCCTGGCCCGCAACTGGGAGATGGAGGAGGCACAGAAGAGATACCTGAAGATGGAGAGGTCCAGTTCAACTCTCAACTCTGCCTCCACTTGCTGTGTGACCTAAGGCAAGCTGCTTACCTTCTCTGAGCCTGTTTCCTCATCTTTAGAGATCAGGACCACAGCTGCCTCACAAGGCTGAACAGGAGCCTGCTCTGTAGACTGGAGAGTGCTGTCCAAAGGCGGGCTCTGTCCCTAGCTGTATGGCACTGAGGACTCGTGCCCCACTGGCTAGACTTGTCTTGCCCAACCACACAAACCCCCACCTGGCACTGTACTTGCTGCAGCTTGAGTGCCCCTCCACCTTGCAGGCAGCCATCTCTGAAGCCAAGATGATGGGCCTTCACCTCCTAGGTGCCGGGAAAGGCCAGAAGCAGGGGAGCAGAGGGTCCCACCAGAAGGTGGAGTGCAACACTGAATGGGGCCCATGAGAAGAGAAGCTGGGGCCCACCTTCACCTTCACCCTCATGTGCTCCAAGCCTCTCAGCTGGCAGAAGGGAAACTGAGGCCCAGAGAAGAGGATGATTAATCAAGGTCTGCTGGCCAATTACTAGAGCAGCTGGAGTGAAAAGTGAGGCAGGAGAAAGGGTAAAAGGTGGATGGAAGGATGTACAGGTAGGCAGACAGACACACACAAAGAAGCCTTACTTTGGGGGCCATCCTTTCCACTTCACCAGATATTCGACTTTACCCTGGGAAGAAAGTAGACACAGTGAGATACACAGATGCCCCTACGACCACTTGCACAACAGTGAGGCTCAATCCCCTCTTCAGACAGAAGTCCCCCAACACATACACACTGGCAGGGATGCCCCCCACAAGATCCCCATCAACCAGAGATCCTCAAACTGACCCCCCCGGACGGTCCTCCCTACTAGAACACAGGATTGCACTGGGCCCCAAACACCTCTGGGGCTCCTGTGGCAGAAGCTTGGAGCCCATGTCACGTGTGGGGAAACTGAGACCGTGTGGGGATGTGTGTGGCCAAAGATCCAGTGTCCAGTGTCCCGGTGCTAACACCATAATTCTCTTTCCTTTTTCGATTAGAAGACTCTCCTAGAATACTCCTCCCTGGTGTGTCCCACATGGCTCTAGCCCCATCAGCCCCCTCCCTGTGAGAGGCTGCCTCTGGGCCAGAGGTGACAGGCTAGTGACTCCAAGACTCAACTCACTCTCAAGTCAAAAGACCCTGGCAGAACCCTGGAGAAGGCTGACAAAGTCTCCACCTTGAGAAAGGGTGATGGCCCCCTCCAGTAGTTAGAAAACAGAGCCAGGTTCCTCCCTTCCTCAAAGGTGACAGGGGCCTTTAAAAGTTCCCAGTCCAACCCCATCTGATGGGTGATACCCCTCCACACTGGAACTTGAAGACCAAGATATGTCACCTCCTCAGAGAGGCCTGCCCTGGCCACCCTTCCCAACACCCTCCCTCCTGCCTTCCAGTAGTTCTCTTTCTGTGTGGCACATGGCCCCCTTGGAAAGCGTCTATATTTATTTCCTCTTTCACTGTGTGTCTCCGCTGCCAAAATGGCAGCTCCACGAGGGAAGGAGCTCCCTCCCCGGGGCTTAGGATGGTGCCTGGTGCACAGAGATACTCAATAAATATATTTTGAATGAATGGCGAAAGGAATGATGCTTCTCACTCTCTGGCACTACACCTCAGGCCCCATGTAGAAGGGGGTAATTACTGTACCTGCTGAGGCTACACTGTGTGGAAAACACTGGGCTTTGAGGAACAAATTCAAATCGAGGAAACCCTGAGGTAAGGGAGGAGGAGGGGCAGCCCCTACTTGAAGGCAGAGCTCAACCCCATTGGAGTTGGGGATGAAAAGTTCATGGCCCACCCCGACTGTCACCGTTAGCCCAAGATGCCAGGGACTGAGTTTTCTCTCTTGAGAGATGAGCTGGCAAATAGGCAACTTGAGCTCCTGCTTTACACGCATCTCTAACTTGCTGTGTGACCTTGACCAGGTCACTTCCCCAGCCAGGGCCTCAGTTTGTGCCTTCGTCAAATGGGAGGAGGTTAACTCTAAGACCCCCCCCCCTGACCTTGACCAGGTCACTTCCCCAGCCAGGGCCTCAGTTTGTGCCTTCGTCAAAGGGGAGGAGGTTAACTCTAAGCCCCCCCCCCCCCAGCCCTGCCGCTAGAGCCTCCCATGGGGCTGCAGGGAGGAGATAAGGGAAAAGGATAGTGGTGAGTGCCGGGACAGGAACTTTCCCCAAAGCCTTCCATCTCCAACCTCCAGTCTGGGGCCAGACCACTTTGCAGACGTGTGCACAGGAAATGTGCACGGCCAAAGTCCAGGCCCGAGGCGCGGGGACCGAACCTAGCAGAACAGACGCCTCCGTAAATTGCAGGGTGTATGTTTTGGAGGCGAAGGCAAAGGGGGAGGAGCTTTGAGGATGCCCCAGCGCCGTAGGCGGCTCCACGGAGCCGGCCGGGCGGGGCTGGGAGGTGGGGAGGGGAAGACAGAGAGGGGTGTGCACTGGAAGTGGGGGAGAGACGTGGAGGTTGGGGTGTGGAGGGGATCGAAGTCCAGCAGTTAGACTTATGAGGCGGGAGGACGCTTTTCCAAAGCTCCGCCTCCAACTTCAAAGGACTTGGCACGAAGAGTCCAGAGTCCTGAGTTCGAGACCCAGCTCCGACGCGAACACACTAGGCAAGCCGTTTCTTCAACTCGGACCTCAGTCTCCCCATATTTAGAAAGAGGGGAGGATGAGAAAGGATGGCGTTCAGGATCCCTACAGTCCGATCCTAACCTCTAGCTCTGGCGGACTCAGCTGCCCCCAGCATCCTGGGGCGACAACTTTTATTCTACTCTTTCTACAAGGTGGCGGGGGAAACTGAGGCACGGGCTGGGGATACGAGCCCGGCAGCGCGGGGCTGCCTGCCCACCCCCCCCACCCGCTCCACTTTCTCCCTCGTCTCCAACGCGGAGGGGACAGTGCTGGGGACAGGAGGGGACTCCACAGGGGTCCTGGGAGCCGCCCCCGGGCAGCCTCACCTTCCGCACGCGCTTCTTCCGGATGCTCTCTACGGCGAACACCTGCTCGCCGATGGCTGACAGCTCCATGCGGCGCGGCGGGCGAGCGGGCCCGGGGCCGGGCCGGGCCGGGCCGGGGGCGGAGCTGCGGGGCCGCGGCTGCGGCGCGCGATGCTCGGGCCGGCGGGGTCCCAGTCACCCTCGCCCGGGCGCGCACGCGCACGCGCACGCGCGCACACCCCCTTGCGCTCCCTCACGCCGCCGACGTTCCATTTTTGAACCTGCGCAACGTTTTCCTCGGCGCGCGC
>NW_006780611.1:9686176-9698148 GCF_000442215.2 Lipotes vexillifer | reverse complement strand
CGAGCCGGCGAGCGAGCGCGCGGGGCGGGGGCGGAGCGGGGGCTCGGCTCTTGCCGGGCAGGTCACGCCCCTCCTTCATAGGCTCCGCCCCCTATTGATCCCGCCCCCTCTGGAGCTCCGCCCCGCCTGGGCCGTCAGTAGCGCGCGGCTCTCGGGATCCGCTAGCACGAGGGACTTATTTGGCGCCGGCGCCGGTCGGCGCGGGGGTGGGACGAGATCTTAATACACAGACGCGTTTCCTAAAGTCCTCCCGGTGACTCTGAGGGGCCGGAAACGGCATGGCCCCGGTTGGGCAGACGAGGACATGGGCAGAGCGGGGAGGCCATTTGCCTCACCTCCCACAAAGGATAGACGGGGTCGCGGCGCGGACCCTTGGGCGGCAGGAGGGCGGGGACAGCCAAGGTTTCCCAAGCTGTCCGGGCGTCTCAGCACAGTGGTCTCTCTAGATCCGGGCTCCGGAGCGACGTGGTTTGCCAGCCCTGAGCAGGCGCCTCCACGTATATCCTTCCGTCCGTCCGTCCGTCTGTAGGCGGTCGTGCTGAGACGCCCGGATCGCGCGGCCGCTGCCTCGAGGGCCCCGGCTAGGCAGTACTTGGAGGCAGATGTGGCCGTGGCGGATCTAAGGTGCACAGCGGGACAGATTTCGCTGCCACGCAGCCCCAAGTCCCCAGTCACACGCGCTAGGCGCTCTGCATGTAGTAGGTGTTCGACTGTTTGTGGGATGAATGGATCTTGAGGTCCGGGACCAACTCATTTTCCCCATCCACTCCAACCTCGTTCTGTCTTCTCTACCGCGCCACCATTCATCCTCACCAGGAGGAACCCGAGTCATCCGTGCCCCTCCGGCTCCCACCGCCTGCCTGCGTGGACCCCAAGTCCTGCCTCTCTGACTTCCTACCCTCTACACCCCTTGTCCTTTCTCTTGATCGCAGCAACAACCTTCTCACTGCCATCCCCTCTGAGACCGTGTCCGCAGTGCCAGAGCTCGCTTTCTAAAATGCACATCTAACTGGGTCACCCTAGTGCTTAAAAACCTTCCACAGCTTCCTGTTCCCCTGTACGCCTCTGTCGGGCGTACAGGTGAAAAAAAAAAAAAGATAGATAGATTTACACTGACTTTTTATCAGGAACAACGGAAGCCAGCCCGAAGGCAGTAGAATGATATATCCAAAGCCCTGAGAGAAATTTAGTGAAATTTTATTTCGAGATTTATGTACCCAGTGAAAATGTCTTTCCAGAACGAGGGGAAATAACATTTACAAATACAAAAACTAAGACTTTGACGCTAGCAGACCCTCCCTAAAGGAAATTCCAACGGAGGGACTAAAGGCAGGAGGAAGATGATCACAGACAGAGGTCTGATGCAATAGGGAATAAAGAACAATGCAGAACATTGATAATATAAAACAATAACAATGTCTTCTGGATAAAAATAGAATTAAAATACACAACAACAATGGCACAGAACTTGGGTGAGTGGATTAAAGTGTTCCAAGATCCTTCTATTCCTCAGGAGGAAAACGAAAACAGATATCAAATATATTTAGACTTTGATGAGTTAAGACTGCACGTTGTCATTACCAGGGTAAACAAAAAGAATGAAAATGCAGTGTATAATATTTAGCCAAATTATTAGAGGGGGGAAATAGAATGAAAACATCAATCCAATCAATCCTAAAGCAAACAAGAATGGAGAGAAAAAGAAATACAAGACAGATGGGACAAATAAATGACAGTTATCAATTCAAATGTACTATAATTCAATAAATGCAAGTGGACTAAATGTTGTAGTTAAAACAAGAAGATTATCAGACTGGATAAAAATCCAACGATATGCAATTTACAAGAGACATCCACCAGAGACACTTCCAATACATGAGGATACTGAAAGGGTGAAGGTAAATGTACGGTAAAAAAAAATATGTATCATTCAAAGGCTAACGAAAAGAAGGCTGGTGCAGGTATTTTAGTATCAGAAAAAAACATCGCTAGAGATAAATAAGTTTACTTCAAAATGAAAATGGTCCAACTGACCAGAAAGATAGAACAACTTCAAATTTGTATGTGAATACCATAGTCTTAAAATATAAGAAACATAAAAAAGAGAACTACACAGAGAAATAGACAAATCCACAATTATAAGGGGAGATTTAAAAACACATCCCTCTGTAACTGGCAGAATAAGCAGAAATATATTCAATAAGGATAATATTAAGAAACTTGACTAGTGGACTTTTACAGAACACCATGGCTACATCTGCAGAATACTCTCCTTTTCAAGACATATGAAATATTTACAAAAACAGTGAAACTCAATACATTTCTAAAGTCTGAAATCATATAGAGTACATTCTCTGACCACAGCACAAATAAGCCAGAGATTAAAAACAAAAACATAATTTCAAAAGCCCCATATGTTTGGAAGTTAAGAAGTGTGTTTCTAAATAAGAGATGGATCAAAAAAGAACTCATGATGGAAATTAGAAAATATTTTAACTGAATGAGAATGGAAATATTACATATTAAAAATTATAGGCTACAGCTAAAGCACGACTTAAAGGGGAGTTTATGGCCTTTAATGCTTGTATTAGAAAAGAGCAAAGGCTGAAAGTAATAAGTAAGCTCCCATCTCAAGAAGCTAGAAAAAGAACAGTACACCAAAGAAAACAAAAGGAAGGACAGAGTAAAGTTAAGAGCAGAAAATGATGAAAAGGATCAGCAAAAGCAGACATTATTTCTCTGAAAACACTAGTTGTGTTGACAACCCTCTGGTGAAATTGATCAAGAAAGAAGAGAGAAGGCACAATTAATCAATATACAGAATGAAAAGCTACAGAGTATGCGGACACCGAAAAAAAGAAAAGATAAAGATAATTGTGAATAATTTGATTACAATAGCTTTCAAATTTTAATGAAATGGGCAAATTCCTAGAAAAATATAATTTACCAGCATTGATTCAAGAGGAAACCTGAATGATCACCATCCCTGGTCATAGTACCACAGGATTTAACAACCAGGCACTGGGCATTCATAACAGGTGCCAACCCTAACACTGAGCAGAGCCCAGCAGCCCCCTGGCTATGCAGGGATTCACTCTCTGATCTATTTGTCAGCAGATCTATTTGTTAGAAGGTCTGGGGAATCTGGGGCAGCCTTGGAGGGGTTGTTGCACTTAGGGGGTTGGGAGTGGTGGTATGTACCAACTGGTATGAAACTATTTCAGCACTTTAGCAGTCTGACGTTCCGTGGCACCAGTGAACATCAGACCTCCGCACAACCATTAAAGAAGTTGAACCGATCATCAGTAATGTTCCCACAAAGAAAATTCCGGCTTCACTGAAAATGGGTCTTCATCTATGAATTATTTAAAGAAGAAAAAATTTCAGTCCTGCCCCAACTTTTCCACATTATAAAAAAAGAGGGAATTCTTCCCAATTCTTTTTATGACAAGGATATTACAAAAAAGGAAAATCATAGGCCAATGTCACTCATGAGTACAAATACATAAATCCTAAACAAAACATTAGCAAACCAAATCAGGCAGTATATAAAAATGATAATGCATTGTGACAAAATCAGATCTCATCCAGAAATGCAAGATTGGCTTAACATTTGAAAGTCAGTCAATATGCAGATGGTAATTAGATTTACTGTGGGGATCATCTTGCAGTGTATACAAATATCAAATCGTTATGTTGTTCCCCTGAAAATAATATAATGTTATATGTCAGTTATATCTCAATTTAAAAATCTTGGGGAAAATGCTACCACTCATTAGCAATAAACACTGCAAAGCAAAATCAAAAAACAAAACAAAACAACGTAATTCACCACATTAAAAGTTAAAGGAGAGGGGCTTCCCTGGTGGCGCAGTGGTGGAGAGTCCGCCTGCTGATACAGGGGACACGGGTTCGTGCCCCGGTCCGCAAAGATCCCACATGCCGCGGAGCGGCTAGGCCCATGAGCCATAGCCACTGAGCCTGCGCGTCCGAAGCCCGTGCTCCGCAACGGGAGAGGCCACAAGTGAGAGGCCCGCGTACCGCAAAAAAAAAAAAAAAAAAAAAAAAAAGAAGAGAGACATATTGTTATCACAAAAGATACCAGGAAAGTCAATATCTGTTTATGTTTTAAAACTTGTAGCAAATTAGGAATACAAGGGAATGTCTTTATCCTGGTAAAAGTATCTACAAAAATCCTACAGCAAATATCCTAATTAATGGTGAAATGTTGAAAGCATTCCCCTTGAGATCAGTAACAAGGCAGGGATGGTTGCAATCCCCATTTTCATTAAACAGTGCACAGAATATTCTAGACCTGTGTTATCCAATATGGTAGCCACTAGCCACCTGTGACTACTGAGATTTTGAAATATGACTAGTCTGAATCGAGATGTAAGAGTCAAATTACATACATGTTGGATTTTAAATACTTAGTACAAAAAAACCCCCGCACCATAAAATGTCTCATTAATAATTGTATATTTATTACATACTGAAGCAGCAACAGTATTTTGATACATTGGGTTATATGAACTGTATTAGAAAAATTCATTTCATCTCCTTCTTTTAATTTTTAATGTGGCTATTAATTTTAAAATATACCTGTGGTCTGCATTTATGACTTACATTAGATTTTACTGAACAATGCTGACCTAGACAGTAACAAAATGAAACAAAGGGAAAAGGATTAGAAATAAATAAAACTGTCATTTTCCAATTTCGTGTAGAAAAATCCAAAAATTCTTCAAAATATTTATTAGAATTAATAAGAGAAGTTAGCAAAATTTTTGGATTAAAAAGGTCAATATGCAAAAATCTTTTGTGTTTTGTGTTCCTCTATGCCAGCAGTAAATAATTAGAAAATGAAGTAAAATAAGATACCCCTTAAGTATAATAAAAATATGTAAAGTACCTAAGAGAAAATCTACCGATTTATACATCTAGGTCCCTGTGGAATAAAATCATAAGATTTTATTGTGAGACATTAAACACTATCTAAAAATGGAGAGTTAAGCCATGTTCATGGGTTGAAAGACCCAGTCCTGGAACCATGCGATTCTCCCCAAACTGGTCTATAGAGTCAAGGCAAACCTAATCAAAATCACCGCAGGTATTTTTTTGGAACTGGATAAGCTGAATGTAAAATTTCTATGGAAGTGCAAAGGGCTAGGACAAGCCAAGGCACACCTGAAGGAGAAGAAGGGAGAGGAGACGGAGGTGATGGAAATGTCCCTATAGCAGATGCCAAGACAATATAAAGCTAAAGCAGATAAGATAGTGAACTATGGACACGAGAACAGACAAATAGGACAATGAAAGCAAAATGAAAGCTCAGAGGAATATAGATACAGGCAAATAGATCAGTCTATCTAGAGAGAGGGAGAGAGAGACTGAGACGCTGGTCAGTGGGTGTGAACTTTTCAATAAATGGTGCTGGATTATTAGTTCTCCATATGTGGAAAAAAATGAAACTAGACCTCCTACATCCCCCAAATTGACTCCAAACTTCAATGAGAAAGGCAAAACTCTGAGACTTTTAGAAGATGGTATTGTAAAATATCTTTATTAACATGAGGTAGAGAATAATTTCTTACACAAGAAACAGAACGTAGGTCACATAGGAAACAATCAATAACTTCAGCTACATTCAAATTATGAATGTTCTTTATCAAAAGACTATGTAGAGAGTGAAAAGATAAAGAAAATATTTAAAACACCATAAATTGACAAAGGAGAATTTGTCAGGAATTCCTGTGAATCAGTTGGAGGATAGAACAAAAATCCAGGAGCAGAGAAGGTGGGCCAAAGACTGGAACGGGCACTTGTAAAGAGGAATCACAAGAGACCAATAAAATGAAAAGCCGCTCAACCTCACAAGTGATACAAATACAAACCCCCAATGACATACAGCTTCACTGCCACCTGATAAGCAAACATTGTAAAGTCTGATAATGGCAAGTCCCGACAAGAAGGTGGAACAGCAGGAACTCTCAGATATTTCTGGTGAGAATAAAAGTGGATTCAACCACTTTGGAAATCAGTTTGGCGCTACTGAGTAAATGGAAACCTGCACATCACCTGGAAGCCAGCAATTTGTCTCCTAGGGACACGTGTTAGGACAATTCTTGCACATGCGCACCAGAAAACCTGTTTTAAAGTGCTCACGGGAACAACATTTGCAAAAACTTGAAGCTGGAAACAGCCCCCACTTCCAGTAGCCTGGGGAAGTAAAGTCCAGGATATTCACACGCTGGATAATTATCCAGCATTGAAACTGAGCGAACTATAATGATGCACATCAGCGTGAATGAGTCTTTCAAAATAAGGTTTAGCAATGGAAATAAGAATATAAACCATATGGTGTCACTTACATAGAGTTCAAAACCAGGCAAAGCTAAGTACTATTTTGTACAGGGATGCAGGTGTAGATGGTAAAAACTCATGGGGAAACAAGGAAATGATTATTGCAGAGATTGGAATAGTGACTTCCTTTTGGGGAGAGAGGTGAGTATGGATGCAGGGGAGCACACAGTTCCTGGTGATGTCCCCTTTCCTAATTTGAGAGTTGTTTATGTGGGTGTCAGCTTTATCATTAGTCTTTGAACGTTCTTTTATACATTCATGTATGCATTATGTCTTTTATACATTCATGTATGCATTATGTCACAATCCAAAAGTTAAATTAAATTTTAAAGAAATCTTTCTGAAACAGTAGTTAGGGGCTCTACAGGGCATTTTAGGCTGTGTTGAGGATTTTTGTCTTTGTCCTAAAAAGTACCAGATCACTGAGGGAAAATTACAGCTGAAAGAGAAATACTAAGAATAATAGAAAAAACTGACTCAAAATAAAATAAAATAATTCAGGATATAAGATAACTTGGCTGAAGCAGATGCTCAAATAATTTCCTAAGAAAGAATGTTGAGGAATTAAATTCAGCTGTAATTTTTCCTCAGTGATCTGTTGGGATGAAACCTCCTCAGAGATATTTTAGGAGATACCACATATGAAAAACAGGAACAAGATGCTTTGAGAAGGGAGCAACCAGAAAATAAGAATTCTTGAACATTAAAAATATTGCTGAAATTTTAAAAATTGACAGAAGATCTGGTGGAATCTAGAAGATAGAACAAAAAGATGGAGAATATGAAAGAAAAGACAAGAGATATAAAGGATCTACAGGGTCCAACATCTGTATCAGGAGTTCCAGAAAGAGAAGACAGGGAAGGCAAAGGGGAGTAAATGACCAAATAGGAAAGAATTTCCCAGATGTCAGCAGAGATACAGCCATCAAATTGAAAGGACTTGTCAAGTGATGAGCAAAGTGGATTTTTATTTATTTATTTATTTATTTATTTTGCGGTACGCGGGCCTCTCACTGTTGTGGCCTCTTCCGTTCGGAGCACAGGCTCCGTACGCGCAGGCTCAGTGGCCATGGCTCACATGCCCAGCTGCTCCGCGGCATGTGGGATCTTTGCGGACCGGGGCACGAACCCGCGTCCCCTGCATCGGCAGGCGGACTCTCAACCACTGCGCCACCAGGGAAGCCCACAAAGTGGATTTTTTTTTTTTGCTATTATATACAATATTTTATTATTTTTGATATGAATATTTTTTTAATTGGGGTACACAAAGTGGATTTTTATAGACTAACACCTAAACACACTAACAAATGTCTGAACATCAGGATAAAAGGAACATTAATTTAAACGCTTTCTGTTTAAAAAAATAATTGCAAAGAAAAGAACATGAATCAGTCTGGGATTACCAATAACAGAGGCCAGAAGACAGCAGAGAAAGGTCTTCAAATTCTAAGGGAAAATTACTTTGAACCTAAAATTATATGCCTTCTGGGCCAGTTTTAAATGTTCTATGCAACAGAAATTATGACTTACAGTGCTGTAAACAAACAGGAGGCTACTTTTCTCACCTAACCAGATGAGGAAGCATTGCTTGCTTTTTAGGTAGATCAGAGACATCAGGGCCAGCATCTTTGTGCTTCCACAGGCCTTTACCTTATATTTGTTGCCACCTGGTCACAAGATGACTGCTACAGCTCCAGACATCACACCCACGTTCCTTTTGAGAAGGAGGAGGAAGGGTGGTGCCACTTGCCTATGTTCCCTTTTATCCTGATTTTATCAGGAAAACAAAGCTTACCCAGGGAAACTGCTTCTGTTTCAGATGCCAGAAATGTGTCACATAGCTCCTCCTTGTTGCCAAAGAGCCTGAGAAAATAAGTATTCAGCCAAATTACATTGCTGCCCCATACACAGAAAAGGGGCAAGAAATAAGTGGCAGAATGGATATCAAGCAGGCAACTAGCAGGTTAGCCTCAGTAGCCAAACTCAAATGTGAGGGCTAAATAAAGGCAATTGTCAGACATGCAAGAGCTCTGAAAATTTAATTCCTCAACATTCTTTGTTAGGAAATTATTTGAGCATCTGCTTCAGCAAGAATGGCAAGGTATTACTCAGGGTAAGTAACGCTAGCTATTAGATCAATACACACACACACACACACACACACACACACACACTCACACACAGACACCCCCCACACACAGTCTCAGTAGTTAAGTACACTAAGGGTTCATTTCTTGACCACCTTGGAGTTCAGTGAGGGTTACTGAGGCCAGGGAAGGGATAGGGGAGGCTGCTGTACACATTCATTGAGGACCCGGACTCCTTTCATCTGAGTTCTCCACAGGGACATTCAGCCACAGGGCAAGGGAAGAGAGTAAAGAAGGTACATCATCTTCACGGAAGTAACAAACCTTCCAAGCACTTTCCATTGGCCAGAACTAACTACGCGTGTGACCCAGCACAGGTGCAAAGAATTGGGTCATCCACCCAGGCGCCAAGGAAGCAGAGGAGCTTGTGGACTTTGGTGAATAACTGCAGTCTCTTACAAGGTGAAACTAAGAGGAAGATGTAGGAAATGAAACAAAGGGATTTATCCCTTTGTCCCCTGCATCGGCAGGCGGACTCTCAATCACTGCGCCACCAGGGAAGCCCTGTAAGTGGTATTTTAAATTAAAAATTTCCAACTGTTCATGACTAGTATATATAACTAAATTTGATTTTTTTATATTGACCTGTATCTTACAACATTGCTAAACTCACTTATTAGTTCTATTAGCTTTTTAAAAATTCCATCAAGTTTTCTATGTAGATGTTCATGTCTGTGAATAAAGACAGTTTTCTTTCATTTCCAGTCTGTATGCCTTTTTTTTTTCTTGCCTTATTGCACTGGCTAAGACATCCAGTACAATGTTGACTAGAAGTATTAAGAGCAGACATCTCTACCTTTTTCCTGATCTTAGGGAGAAAGCACTCAGATTTTTATATTAGCTACAGATTTTTTCATAGACACCCTTTATTAGAGTGGGAAAGTTTTCTTCTATTCCCAGTTTGCTGAGAGTTTTTATTATAACTGTTGAATTTTGTCAAATGCTTTCTCTGCATCTATTGGGATGATCATATGGTGTTCTCTGTTTAGTTAATTAATATGGTGAATTAACATTTGATTTTTAAATCAATAATAAAGTTAAATATATTTTTAATAAAAAATGCATATTCTCAGACCCTGAGGGGTGTCCCAGACCCTCCTTCTGACTCACCTCCCACCCATCTCTCAATGCCGTCTCCCAACCCCTATGGTCACCACCACCACCACCACCACCCTGCCTCCCAGACCAAGCCACCAGCACCTCTCACTTCAGTCCCTGCCACCTCTTCCATCTGGCACTTGTAGCCTGAGTGACCCTGTCATTCCCTGCTAACCACTTGTGATATTGTGATTATAATAAGAAATGTGCATTTGGTTTCCCCATTTCTGGCACAGAACTCCTAAAACCCTTGGAGTTTCCTAAGTGAGGAGAGTGATAAAGGTGTCTTGAGGGCTTCCCTGGTGGCGCAGTGGTTGAGAGTCCGCCTGCCGATGCGGGGGACACGGGTTGGTGCCCCTTTCCGGGAAGATCCCACATGCCGCGGAGCGGCTGGGCCCGTGAGCCGTGGCCACTGAACCTGCGCATCCGGAGCCTGTGCTCCGCAATGGGAGAGGCCACAGCAGTGAGAGGCCCACGTACCACAAAAAAAAAAAAGAAAAGAAAAGAAAAAGAAAAAAGAGGATTTTATTTGAGTTAAACTGAGGATTATAACCTGGGAGAGAGACTCTCAGAAGCTCTGAGAACTGTTCGCCTGTTAGAAGTCGAAGGCATAGTCATGTACATTTCTGAGACAAAAGGTCATACATCCAAATGACATACTGACATTTTACATAAAGTTCACCAGAGATACATAGTCCAGGTAAGCATGTACAAAGCAAGCAGGAAGTCACTTGACCACTTACGAAGTTGGGAAAGAATGCTAATCTTTTAAGAAGTTACATTGCTAGTGTCTGAAGAAATGAGGGCGGGGGTGGGGGGTGGTGAGGGGACGATCTCTGCAGTCAATGGGGCATTTACACACGTACCGAAAAAAAAAAAAAAAAAAAAAGGTGTCTTGATATTCATAACAAACCCCTTTCAACCACATCTGAGTTTATGTTAATAAGGTGACTTTCGGAAAGCGACTAAGGGTAGGGGCTGGTTCAAGGGAACCAACCAGATGCTTAGGGCATTGGAGCTTTCAGCTCCAAGGTGAGGAGAAGGGCTGAAGTTTGAATCAATAGCCAGTGGCAAACGATTTAACCAATCATGCCTATGCAATGAAGCCTCCATAAAACCCCAGAAGGATGGAGTTCAGAGAGCTTCTGGCTTGGTGAACACCTGGAGGTCTTGGGAGAGTGGTACTCGCAGAGAGAGTGTGGAAGCTCCACACCCCTTCCCCGTACCTTGCCCGATGCATCTCTTCCATCTGACTGTTCCTGATTTATATCCTTTTACAATAAACTGATTATCTAGTAGGTAAGCTGTTTTCCTTAGTTCTGTGAGCTGCTCTAGCAACTTAATCAAACCCAAAGAAGGGGTTGTGGGAATCTCCAATTTGTAGCTGGTGGCACAGAAGCACAGGTGACAACTTTGACTTATGATTGGCTTCCAAAGTGGGGGAGGGGGCAGGGATGGCTGGCCCTGTGGGACTGAGCCCTTAACCTATGAGATTTGACACTATCCCCAGGTAGAACTGATTGGTGGTGTTGGAAAAACATACTGGACCACCATTCAATGGCTCTCAGCTCAAGGCCTCCATACTCTGCATATGCTGTTCCCTTCATGACTTTTTTCCCTGTCCCTACTCTGATTACTGAGGGCCTCCATCAGTTGCTATTGTTTCCATCCTTCAAAATGAATCTCAAACATCTCCTCCTCCATGAAGCCTCCTGGGCTACTGTTTAATCTGCCCCAGCAAAACCTCCTGGGCTTCGCTTAGTGACAGCTCTGATTCTGCTGTCAGTCTGTGTGCATCTCCCCCATCAGAACGGGACCTCCTCCGGGACAGGGAACAGGTTTGATTCAGGTCACCATCCTGGCACTCTGCCCAGGGCCAGGCACACAATAGAGGTTTTGCATTTGTTGAGTGAATAAATAAATGCTCAGTGAGAGGCTGGCCTTCAGCAAGGCAAGGGGAAGAGGACACTAAATTGGGGCTACACAGCAGGAGGTGGGAAGGCTGTTAAGAGTCAGCCTCGATTGAAAAATAATTGCATTGGGATGGCTACAGGATGCCGGGAGCCCAGAGTTCTCGTCTTAAGCCCCAGAACACAGTGGGATGAGCTCTGACCACCAGGTGGCACCAGGCTCCCAGGTGTCTGGCTGCCCAGCACATGTTCCCTCATAGGATAGAGGCCCAAGGAGCCCGGAACCAGAACCTGCATGTCCCACAGCAGCAATGCAAGAGGGTTCCTCTAGGCCAGCCCTTGGTGTCACCTCAGGTCTTCAAGGGGTCCTGCCCCATCTGCTTTTCTGTGTCTGAGATTCCACCCTCTGGGGATGGGATGCCTGCTCTACGCTGCAGACTGCACGCAACCCCCC
>NW_006780611.1:9677765-9686166 GCF_000442215.2 Lipotes vexillifer | reverse complement strand
CACCCCCACCCCGCCACCGAGGAACGCCTTGGACGATGGATGTGTCACAAGAACAGTGGACGAGAACGGGACTTGGATCCAGGGTCCCTGGGCTCAAGTCCCCGCTCTGACAGTTACTGGCCATGTGACAGGTACTCCTAGGCTGGGTCTGGCTTATGTGCAGGCACATTCTGAGCGCTTCACTTGTGTTACTCCATTAATCCCTCCACTGCCCTATGATGTAGGAACCACTGTTGGTTCCATTTTACAGATGAAGGAACTGAGGCACAAAGAAGCTAAGTAGCTAAAGATTACGCAGCCAGGAGGTGGGTCCTGCTGGGGAGGGATCAGTGGTGGATGTGACGGCTGGGACTGGGAGAAGAGAAGCGGGTGGACGCAGAGGCACAGGAAGGAGGCCGGAGGGTCCAGGCTGGCAGGGGAAGCCAACTAGACTGAGGAGGAGACGCCAAGGGGTCAGAGAAGAACGTCAGGGGGGCACCTTGGAGCCAAGTGAGAGAGAGACTTGGAAGGTACTGAAGACTGATGAGGGATGTGCCAGGCTAAAGTGTGACCACAAAGGTGCAGACGTGGTGTGGACACAAGGAACAAGGGACAGGGAGAGGTGGGAGCCGGGGTCAAGGGGCTTGTCTGTTTCAGGGCAGACAATTGAGGACGAGTCTGGGCTGTAAGAGGAGAACCAGTAGCGATGGGGCAGCTGGTGGAAGGGAAGGAGCTGATGGTTCTGGAAGGGAAGGGAAGAGGAGCAGCATGGGGGGCACCTCCTGGGTGCAGCGGCCCGCACGTGAGGGATGTCCCTGGGTCCTCACGCTTCCAGCTCTCACTTTACAAGGAGCACGCTGAGGCCTTCGGTGACTCACTGAGAAACCCAGGCCGTGCACACTTCCCCAGGCCCCAGTGCCTCCTGGGGGCTCCTGCTGTGTGCCAAACCCCTGCCCAGTCCAGGGAGAGACACCCACAGGGCAGGACCCGAGGGCTCGACCCCACCCACGATAACTGTGATCAGGGCCAGGGGGCAGAGGCTGAAGGAGACAGCCCCAACCTCTGGGCCAGACAGTTTCCCACTTTCCCTCCCTGCTTCTCCTCTGCCTGTTCCCCTCCGTCCTGAGGGCCAGGCTGGGCACAGAGGCTGGAAGTGGAGCTGTCTCGGAGATCCCCAGTTAGAAAGCATCTTGGATGGTCTCTGGGCCCTTACACCCTACTTAGTGTTATTCTGCCTCGGTAGGTGTGTTAACTCTCTGGGTCCTCCAGCTCCCCAGGACGTTTGCATTGTTACAACCTTCTTTTTTTTTTTTTTTTTTTGCGGTACGCGGGCCTCTCACCGCTGTGGCCTCTCCCGTTGCGGAGCACAGGCTCCGGACGCGCAGGCTCAGCGGCCACGGCTCACGGGCCCAGCCGCTCCGCGGCATGTGGGATCTTCCCGGACCAGGGCACGAACCTGTGTCCCCTGCATCTGCAGGCGGACTCTCAACCACTGCGCCACCAGGGAAGCCCTACAACCTTCTCCTTGAAGGTGGGAAACAGCACAGAGACATTGGGCATCTTGCCCAAGTCACACAGCTAACAAGTGGTGGAGCCAGAACATTTCCACACTGCAGACCCTATTGGATTCTGTGTTATTAAAACCCCGCACCCTTGGGTCTGTCTGGCGTGACTTCGGAGCCAAGACTGAGCCCAGGTGGTCCAGGTGCCGACACACCCTTAAGCACTAGGCTGGCCTACTGCCTCTCCCGAGAATGAGAGCCCTCACTTCACAAAGGAGGAAACTGAGGCCCAGAGGGGAACAACTCGACAGAGACTCCCAATGTAGAACAGGACTCTTCCTCAGCTATCTGTGATGACCCTCTGTCACTTCCTGTCCTAGGAGACCTGTCCCATTCCCGGGGGCCCCCGGGGCCCCTCCCTGCACCGCCCAGCCTCCTCTCCCTCCTTGGCTCCGGGCACAAACCACCCACAGACTGTATCCCCTTTCCTGTAGCCCATTCAACAGCCCCCAGGAGGATTTCCAGCAGGCCCCGGGGCAGCTGCGTGTGGGTCGCCCGGATGAGGAGGCAGGAGGACAGGTGTGGGCGGAAAGTCCTTTCCGGGTCCCACCTGAAGCCCTCAGGTGCAGCCCCAAACCCCAGATGCTGTGTTTGGGGCCTGGCTTCCGGCTGAGCAGGCCCGGGGCCCGAAGGCCAGGCGCCGGGACTGAGATTCATTTCCTCCCAGCCCTGAGTGCACCTGTCCCTGCCTCTCACCACATCTGCTTCTCCTTCCCCCTCACCAAGCCCCGGTCTCTGTTCCTTTTCCTGAGGGACACCCCGCGGTTATCTGATCTCCTTGAAGGCTCCTCCTTCCCTCCTCCTCCTCCTCCTCCGTCTCAGCCTTCCCTTCCCCCAGCCGGGCCTGACGCTGCCTCCCTGCCCTCCCTGTTGCCCATTTGGCTGCCCCTTCCGTGGATCCTCACTGGGGATGGTGGTGGGAGAGCTTGGAGGGGCCTGGGCCTTCCCCTACCGCCCCTCAGTCTATGGCTGGGAAAACTGAGATCACTAACCCAGGGGCTCCTCAGAGGCATGGCTGGGGCTTAATCATCTATGTGTCCCCAAGGCCCAGCATTGAGTCAGCACAGGGCAATACTGCAGTGTGGCGTGTCTGAGATGGCAGGTGGAGTCAGCTGAGCTGGAATCCAGCTCCATTACATGCTGTGCAGCCTGGGGCAAGTCCCTCAACCTCTCTGAGCCTCCATTCCTTCATTTGTAAACTAGGAAGAATGAGGCTTACTTCATAGGGTTGTAATGAGAATTAATAAAACAATGTACGCAAAACAAATATCTCAGTATAAGGGGGTTATCACTCGTTCGTTCAATAAATACTGACTGAACACTTCCTATGCGTCATTGCTATTGAGTTCAAAAGAAAAGAAACCAAGTCAGCAGACCTCAGATTCCCCCATCTCCCATCTTGTTCTTTTCTGGTGTGTCCCCACCATTCCTAATCTGTCCAGGGATACCTCCCTAAATTATCCAATTGCACGTATCACTGCCCTGCTCCGAAGCCACCAGGGGCCCCCTGGTGCCTGGACAGGGCCCAGGACTAGACTGTATCATCCAGATAGAGCCGCTGGGCCAGAGCCCTCAGCTGGTGGGAGGGAGAGAGCCCCGAGGATCCTCCGCTGCACCCTCCCCTACCCCAGGGCTCAGTTCCCTCTATAAGAGCCCACCAAGTCTTCCCAACCTCTGCTCGTCCACCTCCACTGACAGGGAGCTCTGTCCCTCACAGGGCATCTTGTCCATCTCTGACTCTTAATTTGTACTGAGTTGAAACTGACTCCATGAACTTCCGCTGATTCATTCATTCCTTCACTCGTTCATTCAACATGCATCGATCACCTACTGTGTGCCTATGGATGTGGCAACTCATTGAAGCTTCACAACACTTCAGAGATGAGGGGAGGGTGATGCTGACAACAATGAGGACAGCAAGGGTGCAAACGAGGGAGGAAACTGAGGCTCAGGAGAGATCATCGCTGCACAGAATCTCCTGGCACTGGGGCCAGGAGTTGTTTCCATCTGAGTGGCCCAGGCCTCTGGCCTTGATGCCACCCGGTGAAGGACTTGGGGAGTAATAATACCTAGGGTGGGGGTGGGGGACTAGCCCATCTGGTCCTCAGAAGTCGGGAGGCTCAACAGAGGAGCCACTGGGAAGGGCCCCTCTTGCCCCCAGGAGCCTTCTGAGAAGGAGGTATTATTTAACCGACATTGTGTCGGGAGGGGAAACACGGGGTCCTTGGAGCTCAGCCAGCCTCCCGCCTTCAGGCTGTTTGGCCTTGTTTGTTTTTTTGGCCTTTTTTTTTTTTTTCCTTTTTCTTTGGGCTAATTGTTCTCATTAAATCTTTTTGTCCTGTTTTGTTTTTTACGGGACTGACAATGCTGCACGGTGCTCAGCGCTGCTTCCTGTGTTTCTGCCCCAGCTCAGGCCTCCGCGGGGCCTTGCTTCCTGTTGTGAGCTGTTGCCATGGCGACTCGAGGCCCGGTGGGCTCCACGGGGGTGGGGAGGGGGAGACAGGGTTGACATCACCGGGTGAGGAGGCAAGGGGCCGGGGTCTGAGGGGGGGTGAGTGTGGACCGGGCAGGCAGTGGCGGGAGCCTGGCGCATCGCTGAGGGGTGACTCACAGCCTGGGAAGGGGAAGAATGCCCTCACATTCTTTCGGGAGGTAAACAAGGTCAGGGAGTGCTGGCTGGGATCCTGTTTACCTGACCCTGGCCCCCCGGGGGACCAGGAGCCAGTGCAGGACAACACACTGGAACAGAACCAGCCAGGCCTCAGGGGCTAGGGGACCAAAGGGGAAGGCCAGGGGAAGGTGAGGGGCCGGCGGCTCCAGCCAAGATCCCCTTTGGGAGGGCTGGTGGACACCAGAGCTCTTCTAGGTGACAGCTCTGTGACTTCCAGCAGGCCCCCTGGCCCCCTGAGCCTTGGCTTCCTCTATTTCTAATGGGTCAGCCCCCTGTGTAGATGGCCTCTTGAGCTCCAGTCACCTGGGCCTGGGTCTGGGTGGGCCTGAGTCTGGGCAGCCTCTGCAGCACAGCCCAAGGCTCTGTGGTCTGTCCCCACCCACCAACAGGGCCTGGTCCAGGTGGAGGGATGGGAAGGCTGCACCTGATCCGGCAGGGTGGTGCCCCAGAGGAGCAGCCCAGACAAAGGGCCAGAGAAAGCTGGGCTCAGGAGGGACAGATGGGAGCTCAGCCTGGGGGCGGTGGGGGCACCTCTAGAATCACAGGGCTGGAGGCTGGTATAGCTCATGCTCTCCCCACACCCCTGCATCTCCCTACAGCCTTCCCGAACCCTACCTCTTATCCCTGCGCCCGCACCAAGTGACAGCCCACCTGCCCATCACAGAGGGTCCAGAAAAAGCCCCTCCTGGAGCCGGTGGCCTGTAACCTGGTCAAACTTCGGGATTCCCCCATGCTGGGCCCCTATAAGAACAGCCAGGGAGGGACCAGAGCTGAGCCTCTAGCCCCTGTAGCTCAGAGACAGACCTCCCACCTTGACCCTTTGCCAGCTGCAAAACAGACCAACTGCCAACAGGAAGGGGCTGCCTCTCTGTAGCATGCCCTCCATCCTCTGCAGGTGTCATGGGGAGATCCCAGGAGATGGCCCCCAGTGGCCAGAGTGGAGATGAGGCCACCCGGCTCAGTCTGGCCTGGTTCAAGTCTGGCTTTGCCATTTGCCAGCTCGTACCCTCCGGCATGTTCCCTGGCCACTCTGAGCCTCGATTTCCTGATCTGTGAAAGAGAATCTCCCAGGATTGCTGTGAGATTAAGTGTGTTGATACACATGAAGCACTTAGCACATAGTAGGTCCTCAACACATACCGAACCTGCACAGACCTGCTGTGTCCTCCCCAGCGGTGCCAGACCCCCAGGCTCCCCTGTACCGAGTGCCCATCCCAGGGCAGGAGCAGTGCCCACCACATGCCGTGTGGTTTTCCCATAAAGGGGCTGGACTCGGGCTTCCCTGGACAGGGAATATCCTGTTCTTGGAGTTGGGGGTTGGGGGAGAGGAGCGGGAAGGACACAGCCGCTCCGCATTCCTGGCATTCTTGGCGGCAACCCATCCAGCTGCCTGGAGCTACTGCTGCCAGGGGCACAGGCCCAGTACCACGCTGTCCTGGCATGGCAGAACAGCATCCCACTTGGGGTGCCCCTTGGACTTGGGGTGATGGGGACCCCTCTTGTACCAGTCCCACTCACCCCAGGCTATCACAGAAGCAGACAAACCCCAGCCCAGGAAGGAGAGATTTGGGGCGTCTAGGGGCAGTTAGCCAAAAGGGGAGGGGTTTCTGCTTTCAGTTATACTTTGTGGGGCTCCCCAGCCTGTCCCGCATACCCAGGGAAGCTCTGGAGAATGGCCAGGGGACAGGGGTGGCTGGGTGGGGAGAAGGCGGGGAGAGGCAGAGGGCTCTTAGATTCTAGTCTTTGGTGCCTGGGACAGTTGCTCTCCCTTTATGAGACTCAGTTCCTCCATCTGCAAAATGGGAGTGTTGTCTCCCTCCTTTGGGCAATCTCAGCATTGCTACACTGTGGTGTCACAGTATAGTAATTGCCTCTCTGCAAAGCCTCTTCTCCTGATCAAGGGCAGATACCCGGCCCTTCTCTGCACTGAGACTGCCCTTCTGCAGGTTATGGCCGTTTCCACTGTTTATCTAGGGCCAACTCCATCTGTAGTAATGGTCTGCAGACTTCTGAGACTCAGAGAAGAGCTGGAAACAGTGCAGTCCCAGGGTGGTCAGTCTCCAGAGCCTCCTGCATGGGTGTGTCTTGGGGGTCCTGGGAGGGAAGTGACTTGTCCAAGATACCACAGTCAGCCACACTGAGCTGGCTCTGGGCCCCATGCATTCGCTGTTCCTCCCCCAAACCACCCAGAGCTGAGTTCATTCTTTTCCATGTTTTTCTGCAAACAGCCTCTGGTTTCAGACCTGTGAGAGCCAAGCTCTCTGGGAAGGAGCCGGGACATGGTAGCTCCCCAGGGGTCTGTCTCAGAAACCTCCCCTCCTCAGGAGACCACGCCCGAGAGCAAGTGACCCCAGACACTGGCCCCTGCGCCTGTCTCTGAGCTGCCCTCTGCACTTGGGGGACCCGGAGGGATCCTGCAGGGATCCTGCGCCTGTCTCTGAGCTGCCCTCTGCACTTGGGGGAGGGGCAGGAGGGGCTGCGCTGGAGTGGACACATCTGGGGTCAGGCCTGGGGCGCCAGTGTCTGGACTTCTTCCCTCTCTCCTGCAGCTCAAGGGCCGCCCCAAGCCCTTCCGTCCAGGCCTAGCGACCCTCCTGAGTGGTCTGCCTTCCACGTGCCTTCTTGCAGTTCAAAAGCTCATTCCGGCTCTGGGGACAGAGACCAGGGGAATGTGGTCCAGGCCACACGGGGAGGCAGAAAAGGCTCTTTGCCGGGGTAAGGAGCCCTGAGAGGTCCCAGCGCTGGGCCTCAGTGCCTGCATTGACCATTGGAGGGCAGAACCTCCATGCTCCCAGGATTCTGAGGTTCAAGCTTTCCGTTCTGTGACCTCCCTCTGTATACCCTTGAGAGTCTTAAGCGGAGGAAGCCCTGTTCTGTCACCTGCTCTTGTCTGGGGCTTTCCCGTCAGAGTGCAGCCAGGGCCCTGCTGCCCACGACCCCACCTTCCCCATCCCCTGATCCCCTTGAAAGCCCGGACACCCCCAAAGCCATTGTCTCCTCTTCCCCTGACCCCTTTCTTCCTCCTGTCTGCTCTCCCTGTCTGCCTGTCTTGTGTCTGTCCCGACAGCTGTCTGTCTGAGGGACAGTAAGAGGAAAAGGCTGGAACCCCACCCTGCTGGGTCCACGTGACCAGTGCACTGTTCACCCCGTGCTGGGAAATCACCTCCATTGTGGAGACCAGGAGCCACGGGAGTGTGTGTCAGGGTGTTTATCACACAGTGTGCTCTCAGGGTGTGAGGGTGGATGGGAGGGGTTGTGTATGTGTGTAGAGGACAGGGGGGCAGTATGTGTGTCATGAACATTTGTGTGTGAAATGCTTGGTGAAATAAACTATGATAAACTGACACAGTGGAATATTATGCAGCCATTAAATACGATATCTTTGAAGAATAGTGATGACGTAAGAAATGGTCACAATATAAGATTTAATAAAAGAAAAAAATGGGTGCCCAGAAGAAAAAGTTGAATGCTAATAATACTTATCTCTGGATTATTAGCAAATAAATGCTAACAATGATTATCTCTAGATTGCCAAATTATGAGTAATCTTGTCTTCCCTTTATACCCTTGCATATTTCAATGTTTTCTGCAGTAAGCACGTGTCGGTTTTATAATCAGAAAAAGGAGAATTAACGTAATAAAAAATACTTTAAAGATGAACTAGAAAATAAATAAACATGATTTAAAATATAATAAAATAAACATGATTTAAAATATAATAAAAGGCCTAATGGAAAATATTGACCATAAAACTAAGCCAAACGTTCAACTCAAGTCAGCAAACACTGAGTGAGCACCTACTGTGTGCTGAGGCTGGGCGGAGTGAGGGATTACAGAAACGCCCAAGACTCAGCCATCCCTGATGAGTGCACTGTCCCTCGGGAGGGTGGGACAGTCAGCAGCCATAGATAATGCTGACACAGGTGGAATGTGGCTTCCCTTGGGAGGGCACCAGAGAAAGAGAGAGATGGGTGAATCAGGAGGGCTTCAGGGAGGAGGTGACTACTCACAGGAGGGCTTCAGGAAGTGCAAGGGGTAATGCAGGGAAGTGCGGCAGGGTAGTGATTAGGGGACCTGCCCTTTGTCTGGAGCATAATTTAATTACAGAGCAGGAGTGGCAAACAGGCTGCAACTCACTAGAAGCCTGCAGTGCTAGGTTGAGAGAGACTCAAGATAAGTGGGCATTCCT
>NW_006780611.1:9673389-9677520 GCF_000442215.2 Lipotes vexillifer | reverse complement strand
GCATTCCTGGAGAAAGAATGCAAGGAGGATGGATAAAGGAAAGGGAAAGCTGATTCCAAGGTTTGGGCCCCAGCCCTGGGAGCATGGCCGGCTGGGCGGGGCAGGTTTGGGATGGGTGGCAGCAGAGAGGGCAGGCGCTGAGCTTGGACAAGTTAAGGCTGAGGTGCCCAGAGGTAAATCCGAACCATCCACGGGGAGCAGTGGAGCAGGCAACCAGATCCGGGAGCCTGAACTTCAGGTTCCAGCTGGGGGCGCACATTTAGGTGTTATTGGCTTGTGGGTGGTAATTAACCCATGAGATAGGATGAGATCACCCTGGGAATGAGTGTAGACACAGAAGAGATCCAAGGATTGAGTCCTGGGCTTCCCTCAACATTTAGAAGTCAGAGAGATTAGGAGGGACCAGCAGAGGAGCCTGAGAGGAGCAGTCACGGAGGTGCGGGCCCAGGAGAGCAGGGGGCCTCAGCCAAGGTGCGAAGCGCTCAGCAGCATGGAGGTGGATGGGGACACGACACATACAGTTCCTGCAGAGTGGTGGGAGTGAGCCTCTTAGGAAAGAGAGGGTTTGGGAAAGAATAGGGGAAAGGAAGTTAAAAGGGCACGTCGAGACAATGCTTCCCAGGAGTGTGGCTGAATAGGGGAGCAGCTGTGCTGTCCTGAAACCCAGGCAAGAGGCTCAGAGAGCCCCACAGGAGCCTCCACCCACTGTCCTCCCAAGTGGTGATCAAGGGGCAACTGTTTGCTGCAGGGCTGGGGCTGGGGTGGCAGTGGACAGAGCTTGGTCTGGGCTGGGTGTCCACACAAAGGTGCTCAAGGCCGTTCAAGGTGTGGATGGAGCCACGGGTGAGACAGAAGGGGGCTGGGCTGGGGGACCAGGGCCAGGGCCAGGGCCAAGGCTGGCTGTCCCCATGCCACCATGTTCCAGGAGTGGGAGAATTCTGAATCCAAAGCCTTCATTAAGATCTACTTCTCAAGTAGAGAGAGAGGGCATATGTGATTTAACAGTTGGTTAATGTGTTTATACCATTTTGATATTTAGACTTAGAGTCTGTGGGCCTCCCTCTGTGTTCTTGTCCCAGGCTCTACAAATGTTAAGGCTGATCTGGGAGTAGAGAACTTGAGTGGTGGGGTGAAGACAGGGCTGTTTTGGGGTTTAATTCATTTTCTGTTTTGTTTTTAAGGTGGGAGAAGAGATAGCATTCTCTCCTGAAGAATGATCCCAGAGAGAGAGAATTGGTGGTGCAGGAGGGGATGCAAATTGCAGGAGGGCTGGGATCCAGGGCACACGTGACAGGTGGGTCTTAGGGAGACTCTCAGATACTCCACCCACTAGACTGGGGGGACATCAGTGTGAGCGGGTGCAGGGCCCAGTGGTAGGAGCATGTGGCAGTTCGCCCATGATTCCTTCTGTTATTACAGTGACAAAGCAGCAAGGCACTGGGTGGTAAATAAGGGAGGAGGGCCCTGGATGTTTGCAGAGGAAGGAGAAGTTGTGAAAGAGCCCTCTCACATGGAAGGGGAAGCACGTGGACCAGAGAAATGTGGCAGCATCACCCACCGACACTCTGGCTAACTGCATTTTCCCAAGGTGGGAACATCTCCCACCCACAAGCTCTTCTAGAACCTTCCACCCCTCCACTAAGAAGTGCAGTCTACTTCCCCTCCTCTTGAACCTGGGCAGGATTGTGACTCGCTCATTACCAACAGAATGGATGGAAATGACAGTGTAACACTTCTGAAGCTATGTAAGAAAAGCTTCCACCTTGTAGGACACCCATGCTGGAGCCCTGAGCAGCCATTCTGTAAGGAAGCCCAAGCTAACCCAGGAAGAGACCACATGGAGAGGAGAGAGGTCCGTAGAGGGAGAGAGATGCCCGGCCAGGGCTCAGATCCTCCAGCCTCAGGCACTCTGGGAGACCCGGAACAACCCAGCTGAGCCCCTCCCAAATCCATGACCCACAGAATTCACGGTCATGAATCGGAAGCGACACACCCCTTCTGCTCAGCCGTATCCAACACATTTTTTGCAGGGACAAAGCTTGCGCAGTTGCCACAAGTTTCCTCTCCTTGCCTCAAGGGAGGAGTAAAGAGGATGAAGAAGAAAAGGTAGAGGGGACTGGGTCTCAGATGTCAGGATAAAATGTTTGGTCTTGACCCTGTAGGCTACTGAGAGTACCCCAGTGAGAGCTACTTACATTCCGTGCACATGCAGGCCCACTCTGGTTTTAGCAACATAGAATACAGCCGCCATCCTCAGAGGAACTAGAGTTGGGGCAGGAAAGGCCTGGAGACTCTGGGTACGGCTGGACCCTCAGCTCCTCCCATCTGCCTGAGGCCTCGGCCAGTAGACTGGAAAAAGGGTGGGGAGTGGGGAGCCTCAGTGCTCCCATCTGAAAAATGGGGGCCTTGGACTTAAGGCCTCTAAGTGGTCTTCTGGCTCTGAGACTAAAGACGGGACAGGGACATTTTTGGTCCTGTTTCCACACAAGCATTGCCTGTGGTTTGAACAGGCACTGGGCTGGGCCCTGGGCTCCATCCTGTGAGCAGGACATGAGGAAAAGGACTTGAGGTCTGGCCCTTGTCATGCTATAGGCCTTGTTCAGGATTTCTAGGTTCCAAGGAACAGAAAATCCAACTTAAGGTGGCTTTAAAAACTAAAATCTATGGGCTGTGTAGTAACTAAAAAACATAGGAGTTTTGGAGGTTTCAGGCAAAGCTTGATCCAGCCAAGCAAACAGGGTGACGGGACCTGGTCTCTCTGCCTCCGTCTCTCAGCTCGTCA
This sequence comes from Lipotes vexillifer, assembly GCF_000442215.2. Lineage (NCBI taxonomy): Eukaryota > Metazoa > Chordata > Mammalia > Artiodactyla > Lipotidae > Lipotes > Lipotes vexillifer. The sequence goes on along the minus strand of NW_006780611.1, from coordinate 9,674,738 downwards.
TTCTCACATTTGCTGCTCTCCCCTGGGGGTCTCAGTATGTCCCCCAATCAGGTCTGGGTCTACCTGTTTCTCTTCAGGTCCAGTGGAGAGAAAGTCTACCTCCCGAAGACCTCAAGGAGAGGCGTTTGCTGTGATTGGCCTGACTTGAGTCATGGGTCTATCCTTAAACCAATCACAGAAGCCATGGGATGGGATGTAGTAACTGGCTTAAACCAATCAGGGCCCACTTGGAGCTGGTATGCTGTCTACCCCACCAGCCATGGGCTGGGAAATGTGGGGTCCTGGCAGGAGGGAGGAAAGGGACTGGGTGCCAAGAGGAAGCCCCCCAATGTCTGCTACTACAGGACATTGGAGAACAACGGACAAGGGCCCAACCCAGGTCCCTCTGTCCACCCAGCAGAACCTTCTGGAGACTGCGTGCTCTGTCAGAGAGGAAGTGGTGGAGCACCGGAAGCGGGGGTGGGCAGGAATCTCCCATCAAGGCTATTTCCAGTACCAGCTGCCCATCTGGCCAGCCTGGAGCCCTGGGATGGGGACAGCCACCATTGGCCGGAACCCAGGGCCTGCCTGGGACACTTGGGCAGCTGGAGACTAATTAAGCTGGAAAAGTGCAGGCTGGAGAGGCCTAGGGTGGGGAAGTGATCTGACTCTTCCCTAACCCCAAAAAAGGGAACAGAAAAGGTCAGCTTAGGCACCAGGAAAGCGCCAAACAAGTAGCATGTGATGGAAACAAACAGCCCCTTCCACTTGGGCTCAGCTCTTCTGCGTGCTCCCTTACCTGGCTCGCCCAAGAAGCCCAGGACCAAGGCTGCGTTGTCTCAGATGGGAAGGTGGAGGCCCCGAGAAAAGTGACTCACCCTGAGAAGCAGGGCAAAGCCAGGGTACAAAGCACTCTCAGGACTCCCCCTCTCTGCACGGCACCGATGAGTCAGGCCCATTCCCACGCAGAGTAACGTGATAGTGAGGCCACTGGCTGGGAGGGCGTCCAAATCCCCCCACGACCCCCACTATCCCAGAGGCCGTGGACATAGAGGAAGGGGGCTGCAGGGTCCAATCGGCCCAAGTTGGCCCAACTTCAGATCCTGCCTCTGCCACTCTGGCTGTGTGAACTTGGGCAAGTCTGTGTCTTCATTTACAAAATGCAATGAATACTGGGCTTCCCTGGTGGTACAGTGGTTAAGGATCTGCCTGCTTTACATCACATATGTAAAGCAATTGACACCGTGCAGCACATGGCAAACGTTCCATGCCTCATGTCACAGAAAGAGTTTGTTTGTCAGGGTTAATTATCATACAACCGCAGAAATGCCATGATCTGCTGACCCCAATGCTGCAAGATGCAGGGGGGG
>NW_006780611.1:9669622-9673346 GCF_000442215.2 Lipotes vexillifer | reverse complement strand
AACCCAATGCTGCAAGATGCAGAGGGTGGGGGGCTACCCCAAGTAAACCCTGAGAAACAGAGTGGGGGTGGGGCATTTGTCAAGAAATTAACCAGGGAGACACATGTGGGAGTCCTGGCTTTCTGGGAGGCACTCAGAGCGCTGTCCCTGCTGCTCATCGGAAGCCCAGACCTTGCAGGATCTGTTTCCAATCTTTCCCCAGGGACTGGACTAGGACCCTTATCCCCTGGGCTCAGCAGGGGCGAGGAGGTTGCAGACAAGGGGTCATTTGTCCACCCTGGCTGGGCCCAGATCCTGCAGCTGCCAACTCCTCTGGGGCTCACAGTCTTCTTGGACCAGCCCAGCCATGTGTGTGTGTGTTGGGGGGTGTTTATCCCCCAGTTGCCATGGGAGACCCAGATTCTATACTGGGCACTCTCTCCAGTGTCCCGACAGTGACCCCAGAGCATCTCTGACCAGCAGGCCTGGGTGGGGCCTGGGAGGACAAAGCAGCCTTTGGCTGCCGTCGGGCGGGTGGGCAGAGTGCGTCAGCTTGTCAGTCAGCCAGACAGACCTGGAAGCCAGCCTTAACACCCCCTCTCTCTGTCACCACGCATATCTTGTTTTTGTCATGACATGACATGACAGATGTTGCTTGTCAATGCTGCCTCTGAAGTATCTCTAGACCCTGGTCCCTGCCATCCAGCCACACAGCCGCTACCCTGGTCAACTCCACCACTGCACCCCTTCCTCCCTGTCTCACGGACAGTCTGCCCTGCATCCACGGCCAGGGGGAGCTTTTAGAAACACAGTTCGACCACATCAGTCCCTGGTGTTGAATCCTTCAGTGAATATTTGCAAAACATGTACCTGACAAAGGACTCATAACCAGCATATACAAAGAGCTTCTACAAATCAATAAGAAAAAGGGAGGCAACCAGTAGAAAATGGGCAAGAGATTTTGAACAGTCCTGTCATAAGAGAGCTTCTCCAAGTGGCCTATAAACACATGAAAACATTATCAGTCTTCAGGGGAATGCAAAATAAAACCATGAGATACCACTACATACCTACCAAAATTGTTAAAATAAAAGTCATAGAAAATATCAAGTGTTGGTGAGGATGTGGAGCAACTGGAACTCTCAGAGCACTGCTGCTGCAGGGAGCATATTTGGTACAACAACTGTTTGGCATTGTCTTACAGAAGCTGAGCATATGCCTACCCTACTTCCAGCAATTCCATTCCTGGGCATAGGTCCAACAGAAATGCATGCATATGTCCACTGAAAGACATGTACAAGATGTTTTTCTTCTGTTTTATTCAAAGCAGCCACAACCCAGAAATAACCTGAATGTCCGTCACAATGGAATGGGATGGGATTAGATGCGTGTCACACAGTGTTGAGGGAAAGAAGCTGGACACAAAGAAGTATACACTGTGATTCCGTTTATGTGAGCTTCAAAAACAGATGAAACTGCACCAAAATCAGGACAGTGATTATCTTTGGGGAAAAAGGAGGAATGAGGGGAGGCACAAGGGAGATTTCCTGGGTGCCAATAAATGTTTTGTCTCTTGATCTAGGTACTGGTTACACAGGTGTGTTTAGCTGGTGAAAATTCATCCTGCTGGATGCTTAAACAGTGTAAGCACTTTTCTTTACATATATTACTCTTCAGTAAAAATTAAAACAAAACAAAACCCTCCACCTACATTGCCCAAAGTCCTCTGTGGTGGTTCCCACCAGCTTATCCTCGGTTCCCTGGACATGCCATGTAGTTCTCTCCATCTGGTATTCCCGTGTCCAGTTGGTAAACACTCTGATCTGGGGTCACCATCACCACCAGGAAGCGTTCCCTTCTGGCCACAGACAGAGGTGGTTTCTCCCTCCTCAAAAAGCCATAGCTACCTTCATTTCAGACCTTATTCATCTGACAGTCACTTCACAGTATTTACTGAGCACTTGTTGTGTGCCAGGCACATACACTTGTGAATAAGCAGGTTAGATTAAAAAAAATTTTTAAATAGTTACAGAAATAAATGGACGCGGACAAATTGCAATAAATGCCCCCAAAGGGAAGTCCAGACAAGCAGTGGAGAATAATGCAGGGCATGGGGGAGTGGGAAGGGCTGTTTCCCCTGGATGATCAGTGCAGAAGCCCAGATAACAAAGGGAAAGCCAGGCCAAGATTACTCCGGAGGAGTATCCAGCCCGAGGGCACCATGCTAACGGAGAGCAATAACCTGTGAATGTCCTGCAGTCAGGACTGTGCCATTCAGGCGCTTAGCACAAGGATTGGCCCATTAGGTGTCTGGGAGTATTTTGTGAATGAATGAATGAATGAATGAATGAATGAATGACGGGAGGCTGGAAGAGATGGGCAGGGCGATCATAGGAAAGGGTTTGGTAGCCTCAAGGACACAGGTTATCCTTTCACAAGTGTGCACCTCCAGCTGGCAAAGCCAATGTGGGAAATAAAGTTTGGGGTTCCCAGAAGAACAGATCCCACCCCCAGCAAGTATACAGAGACACAGGCCAATCACTCCTTCATTTATTCATTCATTCAGTTGATACATATTAACTGAGTGCCAGACCCCATACTAGAGGGGCTGTCCCCTTTGCCTCCCAGTGATGCCAAATTCCCAGCGGCTATTTTAACTTCTGGGATCTCTGGGGGTTCAATTCCCTCCCGGCTTCAAACTGTTTCCCCACCTCAAACCTCAGTCCCCCTCCATTGTCCAAGCAGGACTCTCCTCTGATCACCAGGGGAAATCCAGGGGAAACCTGGGTTATGCTGCCTAGTTATTTACAAGCCCAAACATGATTTAGTGGAGGCAGTGTTCACCTTGCCAAAATAATGTCTGCTTTACCAAAGAATTCTCAAAGCTATTTTAATTAGTTTTCCCAACAGGATTTCTCAGACACTGTTGGCAGTTGCATAAACAGGTACTGCCCTCCTAGAAGCAATATGCCAGGATTTGGAGCAACTATGATAGCATGTGCACGTGAACTAACCACCCTCACCTCAGTGTAAACCCTGGAGCACCTCACACCCGGGTCCATGGGGGCACGCCCAACATATCCCTGGCAACACTGTTGCAGCAGCTGTGAAGCAGAGGCAACTCAGATTTCCCCAACTAGGGAAATAGGTAAGTAAAAGGTGGTGGTGGATGCACATGGTGGTTAGAAATAGCCCATCTGTAGGACAACGTGGGTCAAACCACAAAGACCTATTTTGGGTAAAAAGGGAAATAAATCAAATGGGATGTCTGACATGTTACCATTTTTGTAAACTTAAGACACATGCATACATAAACCATAATGGAAAAGAATATTAAAAAAAAAAGAATGTCTATTTGTGTATAACTGATTCACTTGGTGCACATTGGTGCAACATTGTAAATCAACTAGACTTCAATGAATAAATAAAATAAAATATAATAAAACACATACACACACCAGAGCTTGTGGAGGGAGGGGAATAGAAGTTGGTTCAGGGATGAGCAGAGATTTTTTTATCCATACACACACACACACACACACACACACACACACACACATGCACACGCATGTGTATACTTTATATAAAATAAGGGAGAGCCTTGCATGGACAATGAAAGTATACTAAGGACCAAGGATTTTAGTTAATTCAACAGTCTCTACTTGAGGTAAAAATAAAATTTAAATTTAAAATTTTAAACTTTAAATTTTAAAAGTTTACATCTTCTGGGAAGATGTAGGAGGCA
>NW_006780611.1:9644478-9669273 GCF_000442215.2 Lipotes vexillifer | reverse complement strand
CTGGAAAGATGTAGGAGGCACCCTCTTTCCCCTGTTCCTCCCACTAAGTACAACTGGAAACCATAGACATAATGTATAAAACAAGCACAAGGAGACTCTGAAAGGAGGGGAGAAGAAGGCAGATTAGCTCAGGATCAAAGAACCCAAAGGAACAACAAACACAGTGATGAGTTTCCTGGTTGCTGTTGTTTTCTTTCTTTCTTTTAATTTGTCTCATACATCCCAGACTTTGAGCTGAAGAAGACAGCAACCTGGAAACGCCAAGAGGCCTAGACAATAAAAGCCCTCCATCCCCCCAAAAAGCCTATTCTCTCTAGTCAAAAAAGAAAAGAGGCAGCTTAGCAAGATGGAAAAACATTAGACATTAATTGCTCTATTCCAGCCAAACACCTCAGAAAAATCTGTAGCCCCATCCATGCCAGCAAAGAGCAAGTTTGGAAATTAGACTTCCACCCTCGAAAGATTACAGTAGGCGCTCCAATCTCCCCACGGGGGTGAAGGCCAAGTAGGGACCTGGGACTTTCACCCTGACCTAAACAGTAATAAGAAGCCCCATTGCCTCATGTATCAGTAGAGGTCAAGTGGGGAACTTCGACTTCTGACCCTATCTGGCAGCAGTGAGGCAGCATTCCCACTTCCCCTGCTGGAGCAGCATCAGAGGAAACCAGCAAAAGCAGAAGGTTTAATAAGATACAGAGTTATTATAACATAATACCTAAAATGTCCAGGTTTTAGTAGAACATCACTCATCATGCCAAGAACCAGGAAGATCTCAAACTGAATGAAAAAGACAATCAACAAATGCCAAGGGGGAATTCCCTGGCAGTCCAGTGGTTAGGACTTGGTGCTTTCACTGCCAGGGCCTGGGTTCGACCCCTGGTCAGGGAACTAAGATCCCACAAGCTACGTGTCACAGCCAAAACAAACAAACAAACAAACAAACAAAAAACACACAAAAAAATCAAAACAGAAAACAAATGCCAAAACTGGGATAATAGAAATGTTAGGAACACACTTGAAACAAATGAAAAAATCAAAATCCTCAGCAAAGAAATAGAAAGTATAAAGAAGACTGTCAACCACAGAAAGGAAGGGATAGAGGAAAGAACCAGCAAAAGACAGATCTTCCTTGACTTATGATGGGGTTATGTCCCAATAAACCCACTGTAAGTTGAAAATATCATAAGTCAAAAATGTATTTAATACACTTAACCTACCATCGTAGTTTAGCCGAGCCTACCTTAAACATGCTCAGAACACTTACATTAGCCTACAGCTGGGCAAAATGATCTAATACAAAGCCTGTTTTATAATAAAGTGTTGACTAGCTCATGTAATTTATTGAATACTGTACTGAAAGTGAAAAACTGAAGGGTCTGGGTCTGGAGAATTGTTGCAAGTATATCAGTTTTCTACTCTCCTGGCTGAGAGTAGACATGGCTGAGAGTAGACATGGCTGACTGGGAGCTGTGGTTTGCTGTCACTGCCCAGCCTCATGAGAGAATATTGTACTGCATATTGCTAGCCCTGGAAAAGTTCAAAGTTCAAAGTATGGCTTCTACCAAATGTGTATTGTTTTAGCACCATCATAAAGTCAAAGTCATAAGTTGGACCATCATAAGTTAGGGACCATCTGTACAGAACAATAGAAATTACTTAACTTGAACAACAGAGAATAAATAGAACAAAAGGGAAAAAGCCTCAGGGAGCTGTGGGACTATGACAGAAGGTCTAACATTTGTGTCATTGGAGTCCTGGAAGGAGAAGAGAAAGAGGGCAGGGCTAAAAATGTGCTCAAAGAAATAAGGGCTGACAATTTGGCCACAGATGTAGGCCTACAGATTCAAGAGGCTGAGTGAACACCAAACAGGAAAAACCTAAAGAAATCTACACAAAGACATCACAGTCAAACTTTTTCTGAAAACTAGAAACAAAGAAAAAGTCTTAAAGGCAGCAAGAGAGAAATGCCATGTTACCCATGGGAGAAAAACAACTTGAAAGACAGTGGATTTTCTTTCAGAAACTATGGACTTCAGGAGGTGGTGGCACAACATTTTTTGACTGCAGGAAAAAAAAAAGAACTTTCAACTCAAAATCCTATATCTAGAGAAAATATCCCTTAGAAATGAAGGGGAGGAACTTCCCTGGTGGCGCAGTGGTTAAGAATCCGCCTGCCAATGCAGAGGACATGGGTTCGAGCCCTGGTCCAGGAAGATCCCACATGCCACGGAGCAACTAAGCCCATGTGCTGCAACCACTGAGCCTGTGCTCTAGAGCCTGCGAGCCACAACTACTGAAGCCTGTGCGACTTGAGCCTGTGCTCTGCAGAAAGAGAAGCCCGCACACCACAACGAAGAGTAGCTCCCACTCACCGCAACTAGAGAAAGCCCTCACACAGCAACGAAGACCTAACGCAGCCAAAAATAAATAAATAAATAAATATGTTTTTTAAAAAAAGAAAGAAATGAAGGGGAAATCAAGACATTCTTGTGTAAAGGAAAACTAAGAGAACTTGTCACCAGCAAACCCACTCTAAAGGAATAGCTAAAAAAAATTTCTCTAAACAGAAAGGAAGTGATAAAGAAGTAATCTTGGAACATAAGGAAGGAAAAAAGAACACAGCAAGCAAAAAATATGGGTAAACACATTAGAATTTCCTTCTCTTCCTGGGTTTGAGAATGGAAGCAGAAACTTTTAACACTGTCTGACATGGCTCTAAATGTATCTAGAGGAAATACTTAAGACAATTATATTATAAATGGGAGAAAGTAAAGGGACTTAAAGGAGGTATGACTTCTATACTTCACTGAAACTGGTAAAATAATGACAGTGATATAACTGTGATATATTGTGTATATATAATATAATATTTAGAGAAACTACTAAAAAGCTATACAAAGATATACACTTAAAAACAACATAGATAAAATGGAATGCTGAAGAATGTTCAAGTAACCCACAGGAATGCAGGAAAAGAAAACAGAGAAATTAAAAACAGAACAAACAGAAAACAAAACAAAACAGAATGACAAAATTAAGCCCTACCACATTAATAATTACATTAAATATTAACAGTCTAAGAACACTAATTAAAGACAGAGATTGGCAAAGTGGAGCAAAAAACATGATCCAGCTGTGTGATATCTACAAGAAATTCGCTTCAAATATAATCATATAGGCACTTTGAAAGTAAAAGGATTGAAAAAGACATATCACACAAACATTAATCAAAAGAAAGCAGATGTGACTACATTAACATCAGATTAAGTAGACTTCAAAGCAGAGAAAATTGCCAGAGACAGAGAGAAACATTTTGTAATGATAGAAGTGTCAATCCAGCAATCCTGGATAAAAGAAATCACAGCAATCCTAAACATGCATGCACCAAACAGTAGACTGCAAAATATGTGAAGAAAAAACTTACAGAACTAAAAGGAGAAAATAGACAAATCCCCAATTATAGTTGGAGACTTCAACACCCTTTCTCAATAAGTGATAGAACAAATAGAAAATCAGCAAAGATATAGAAGAACTCAACAGCACCATCAACCAACAGGATCTGATCAACATTTGTAGAACACACCACCTAACAATAGCAGAATATACATTCAAGTACCTTTGGAACATATACCAAGATAGATCATTTTTTTAAAAAACTCAGTAAATTTAAAATAATTGAAATCATGCAAAGTTGTTCTCTGCCTACAATGGAATCAACTAGAAATCAATAATAGAAATGTAACAGGAAAATCTACAAACAGTTGAAAATTAGATAAAACACTTCTAAATAATCCACAGATCAAAGTGGAAGTCTCAAAGGAATTCCAAAAATACACTGAACTGAATAAAAATGAAAATACAACGTAGCAAAATGTGGGGCACAGCTAAAGCAGTACTGAAAGGGAAATTTATAGCACTAAGTGCACACATTAGAAAAGAAGAAAAGTATCCCATTTCAAGAACCTAGGAAAAGAAGAATAAAATAAAACCAAAACAAGCAAAGCAAGGAAATAACAGAGATAAAAATAGAAATCAGTGAAATTGAAAACAGAAAAACAGTAGAGAAAATCAGTGAAACAGAGAGCTGGTTCTTTGAAAAGATCAATAAAATTGACAAGCCTCTGGCAAGACTGACAAAGAAAGAGAAAAAAAAGAAGAAGAAAAAAGGAGATGCAAATCACCAGTATCAGGAACGAAACAGGGGATGTCACTACAGACCCCACAGACATCAAAAGGATAATAAGGAAATGCTATGAACAGCCCTACACATATAAATTTGACAAATTAGATGAAATATACCCATTTCTAGAAAAATACAAACTACCACAATTCACTCAATATAAAATTGATAATTTGAATAATCCTATAACCATCAAGGAAATTGAATTTGTAATTTTAAAACTCCTCTCCCCTCCAAAGTCTCCAGGCCCAGATGGTTTCACCAGAGAATTCTACCAAACGTTTTAATTAACACCAACTCTACATGATCTGTTCCAGAGAATGGAAGAGGAGGAAATACATCCCAATTCATTTTATGAAGCTAGTATTATCCCAATATCAAAACCAGACAAAGACAGTACAAAAAAAGAAAACTATAAGCCAATTCCCTTCATGAAAGTAGGTGCAAAGGTCCTTAACAAAATATCAGCAAATATAATTCAGCAAAATATGAAAAGAATTGTACATCATGACCAAGTGGGGTTTATTCCAGGATGCAACCGTGGTTTGATATTTGAAAAGCGATCAGTGTAATCCACTATACTAACAGGCTAAAGAAGAAAAATCACATGATCATATCAATCAATGTAGAAAAAACATTTGACAAAATTATGATAATTCATGATAAAAACTCTCAGAAAAAAATAGGAATAGAGGGGAAAAGTATCTACAAAACCCCTACAGATAACATTATACTTAATAATGAAAGACTAAATGCCTTTCCCCTAAGATCAGGTACAAAACAAGGATATCTGCTCTCACACTTTTATTCAACATAGCTCTGGAAGTTCTAACCTATGCAACAAGGTAAGAAAAATAAATAAACGATATACAGATCAGAAAGGTAGAAATAAAACTGTCTCTCTTTACAGATGACATGACTGTTTATACAGAAAGTCCCAAGGAATCTACAAAAAAACCTCCTAGAATTAATAAGTGAATTCAGCAAGGTAGGAGGATACAAGATCTATGTGCAAAAATCAACAGTATTCCTATATCCTAGAAACAAGTATGTGGTCACCAAAATTTAAAATAACATTTACAATTGTTCAAAATAAATAAATAAAATGCATAGGTATAAATCTAACAAAACATGTATACAGGACTTGCATGCTGAGAACTACATGCTGGTCACATAAATCAAAGAAGACAAATAAATGGAGAGACATACCATGTTCATTAATTGAAAGACTCAACATAGTAAAGATGTCAGTTCTCCCCAGATTGACATACAGATTTAACACAACTCCTTTAAACACTTCAGCAAGATTTTTTATAGCTATAGACAAGATTATCCTAAAATTTATATGAAAAAGCGGAGCCAGAATCTTTTAAACAACTTTGAAAAAGAAGAATGAAATGAGAGAAATCAGTCTACTTGATTTATTATAACTTTTTATAAGGCATATTATAGGATTTATTATATACCTATTGCAGTCAAGACTGTGTTGTATTGGCTGAGTGAGTAGAACAGGTTAGAGAACCCAGAAACCACACAAATATTCCTGACGGATTTTTTACAAGAACACAAAAGCAATTAAGTGGAGGAAAGACGAACTTTTAAACAAATGGTGTCCGAGCAATTGGATATCCACAGGAAAAAATTAAAAATAAATAAATAAATAAAAACAAAAAACCCTCAACCTAAGTCTCACGCCTTATACAAAAGCTGGAGAATTGTTGCAAGTATATCAGTTTTCTACTCTCCTGGCTGAGAGTAGACATGGCTGAGAGTAGACATGGCTGACTGGGAGCTGTGGTTTGCTGTCACTGCCCAGCCTCATGAGAGAATATTGTACTGCATATTGCTAGCCCTGGAAAAGTTCAAAGTTCAAAGTATGGCTTCTACCAAATGTGTATTGTTTTAGCACCATCATAAAGTCAAAGTCATAAGTTGGACCATCATAAGTTAGGGACCATCTGTACAGAACAATAGAAATTACTTAACTTGAACAACAGAGAATAAATAGAACAAAAGGGAAAAAGCCTCAGGGAGCTGTGGGACTATGACAGAAGGTCTAACATTTGTGTCATTGGAGTCCTGGAAGGAGAAGAGAAAGAGGGCAGGGCTAAAAATGTGCTCAAAGAAATAAGGGCTGACAATTTGGCCACAGATGTAGGCCTACAGATTCAAGAGGCTGAGTGAACACCAAACAGGAAAAACCTAAAGAAATCTACACAAAGACATCACAGTCAAACTTTTTCTGAAAACTAGAAACAAAGAAAAAGTCTTAAAGGCAGCAAGAGAGAAATGCCATGTTACCCATGGGAGAAAAACAACTTGAAAGACAGTGGATTTTCTTTCAGAAACTATGGACTTCAGGAGGTGGTGGCACAACATTTTTTGACTGCAGGAAAAAAAAAAGAACTTTCAACTCAAAATCCTATATCTAGAGAAAATATCCCTTAGAAATGAAGGGGAGGAACTTCCCTGGTGGCGCAGTGGTTAAGAATCCGCCTGCCAATGCAGAGGACATGGGTTCGAGCCCTGGTCCAGGAAGATCCCACATGCCACGGAGCAACTAAGCCCATGTGCTGCAACCACTGAGCCTGTGCTCTAGAGCCTGCGAGCCACAACTACTGAAGCCTGTGCGACTTGAGCCTGTGCTCTGCAGAAAGAGAAGCCCGCACACCACAACGAAGAGTAGCTCCCACTCACCGCAACTAGAGAAAGCCCTCACACAGCAACGAAGACCTAACGCAGCCAAAAATAAATAAATAAATAAATATGTTTTTTAAAAAAAGAAAGAAATGAAGGGGAAATCAAGACATTCTTGTGTAAAGGAAAACTAAGAGAACTTGTCACCAGCAAACCCACTCTAAAGGAATAGCTAAAAAAAATTTCTCTAAACAGAAAGGAAGTGATAAAGAAGTAATCTTGGAACATAAGGAAGGAAAAAAGAACACAGCAAGCAAAAAATATGGGTAAACACATTAGAATTTCCTTCTCTTCCTGGGTTTGAGAATGGAAGCAGAAACTTTTAACACTGTCTGACATGGCTCTAAATGTATCTAGAGGAAATACTTAAGACAATTATATTATAAATGGGAGAAAGTAAAGGGACTTAAAGGAGGTATGACTTCTATACTTCACTGAAACTGGTAAAATAATGACAGTGATATAACTGTGATATATTGTGTATATATAATATAATATTTAGAGAAACTACTAAAAAGCTATACAAAGATATACACTTAAAAACAACATAGATAAAATGGAATGCTGAAGAATGTTCAAGTAACCCACAGGAATGCAGGAAAAGAAAACAGAGAAATTAAAAACAGAACAAACAGAAAACAAAACAAAACAGAATGACAAAATTAAGCCCTACCACATTAATAATTACATTAAATATTAACAGTCTAAGAACACTAATTAAAGACAGAGATTGGCAAAGTGGAGCAAAAAACATGATCCAGCTGTGTGATATCTACAAGAAATTCGCTTCAAATATAATCATATAGGCACTTTGAAAGTAAAAGGATTGAAAAAGACATATCACACAAACATTAATCAAAAGAAAGCAGATGTGACTACATTAACATCAGATTAAGTAGACTTCAAAGCAGAGAAAATTGCCAGAGACAGAGAGAAACATTTTGTAATGATAGAAGTGTCAATCCAGCAATCCTGGATAAAAGAAATCACAGCAATCCTAAACATGCATGCACCAAACAGTAGACTGCAAAATATGTGAAGAAAAAACTTACAGAACTAAAAGGAGAAAATAGACAAATCCCCAATTATAGTTGGAGACTTCAACACCCTTTCTCAATAAGTGATAGAACAAATAGAAAATCAGCAAAGATATAGAAGAACTCAACAGCACCATCAACCAACAGGATCTGATCAACATTTGTAGAACACACCACCTAACAATAGCAGAATATACATTCAAGTACCTTTGGAACATATACCAAGATAGATCATTTTTTTAAAAAACTCAGTAAATTTAAAATAATTGAAATCATGCAAAGTTGTTCTCTGCCTACAATGGAATCAACTAGAAATCAATAATAGAAATGTAACAGGAAAATCTACAAACAGTTGAAAATTAGATAAAACACTTCTAAATAATCCACAGATCAAAGTGGAAGTCTCAAAGGAATTCCAAAAATACACTGAACTGAATAAAAATGAAAATACAACGTAGCAAAATGTGGGGCACAGCTAAAGCAGTACTGAAAGGGAAATTTATAGCACTAAGTGCACACATTAGAAAAGAAGAAAAGTATCCCATTTCAAGAACCTAGGAAAAGAAGAATAAAATAAAACCAAAACAAGCAAAGCAAGGAAATAACAGAGATAAAAATAGAAATCAGTGAAATTGAAAACAGAAAAACAGTAGAGAAAATCAGTGAAACAGAGAGCTGGTTCTTTGAAAAGATCAATAAAATTGACAAGCCTCTGGCAAGACTGACAAAGAAAGAGAAAAAAAAGAAGAAGAAAAAAGGAGATGCAAATCACCAGTATCAGGAACGAAACAGGGGATGTCACTACAGACCCCACAGACATCAAAAGGATAATAAGGAAATGCTATGAACAGCCCTACACATATAAATTTGACAAATTAGATGAAATATACCCATTTCTAGAAAAATACAAACTACCACAATTCACTCAATATAAAATTGATAATTTGAATAATCCTATAACCATCAAGGAAATTGAATTTGTAATTTTAAAACTCCTCTCCCCTCCAAAGTCTCCAGGCCCAGATGGTTTCACCAGAGAATTCTACCAAACGTTTTAATTAACACCAACTCTACATGATCTGTTCCAGAGAATGGAAGAGGAGGAAATACATCCCAATTCATTTTATGAAGCTAGTATTATCCCAATATCAAAACCAGACAAAGACAGTACAAAAAAAGAAAACTATAAGCCAATTCCCTTCATGAAAGTAGGTGCAAAGGTCCTTAACAAAATATCAGCAAATATAATTCAGCAAAATATGAAAAGAATTGTACATCATGACCAAGTGGGGTTTATTCCAGGATGCAACCGTGGTTTGATATTTGAAAAGCGATCAGTGTAATCCACTATACTAACAGGCTAAAGAAGAAAAATCACATGATCATATCAATCAATGTAGAAAAAACATTTGACAAAATTATGATAATTCATGATAAAAACTCTCAGAAAAAAATAGGAATAGAGGGGAAAAGTATCTACAAAACCCCTACAGATAACATTATACTTAATAATGAAAGACTAAATGCCTTTCCCCTAAGATCAGGTACAAAACAAGGATATCTGCTCTCACACTTTTATTCAACATAGCTCTGGAAGTTCTAACCTATGCAACAAGGTAAGAAAAATAAATAAACGATATACAGATCAGAAAGGTAGAAATAAAACTGTCTCTCTTTACAGATGACATGACTGTTTATACAGAAAGTCCCAAGGAATCTACAAAAAAACCTCCTAGAATTAATAAGTGAATTCAGCAAGGTAGGAGGATACAAGATCTATGTGCAAAAATCAACAGTATTCCTATATCCTAGAAACAAGTATGTGGTCACCAAAATTTAAAATAACATTTACAATTGTTCAAAATAAATAAATAAAATGCATAGGTATAAATCTAACAAAACATGTATACAGGACTTGCATGCTGAGAACTACATGCTGGTCACATAAATCAAAGAAGACAAATAAATGGAGAGACATACCATGTTCATTAATTGAAAGACTCAACATAGTAAAGATGTCAGTTCTCCCCAGATTGACATACAGATTTAACACAACTCCTTTAAACACTTCAGCAAGATTTTTTATAGCTATAGACAAGATTATCCTAAAATTTATATGAAAAAGCGGAGCCAGAATCTTTTAAACAACTTTGAAAAAGAAGAATGAAATGAGAGAAATCAGTCTACTTGATTTATTATAACTTTTTATAAGGCATATTATAGGATTTATTATATACCTATTGCAGTCAAGACTGTGTTGTATTGGCTGAGTGAGTAGAACAGGTTAGAGAACCCAGAAACCACACAAATATTCCTGACGGATTTTTTACAAGAACACAAAAGCAATTAAGTGGAGGAAAGACGAACTTTTAAACAAATGGTGTCCGAGCAATTGGATATCCACAGGAAAAAATTAAAAATAAATAAATAAATAAAAACAAAAAACCCTCAACCTAAGTCTCACGCCTTATACAAAAGTTAATTCAGGGGCTTCCCTGGTGGCGCAGTGCTTGAGAGTCCGCCTGCCGATGCAGGAGACGCGGGTTCGTGCCCCGTTTCGGGAAGATCCCACGTGCCGCGGAGCGGCTGGGCCCGTGAGCCATGGCCGCTGAGCCTGCGCGTCCGGAGCCTGTGCTCCGCAAATGGGAGAGGCCACAACAGTGAGAGGCCCGCATAACGCAAGAAAAAAAAAAAAAAAGTTAATTCAAAATGGACCATGGGCTGAAATGTAAAATGTAAAACTAGGGACTTCCCTGGCAGTCCAATGGTTAAGACTATACATTCCCAATGCAGGGGGCACGGGTTCAATCCCTGGTCAGGGAACTAGGATCCCACATGCCACATGGCATGGCATTAAAAAAAAAAAAGGAAAAGTAAAACTTTCAGAAAAAATACAGGAGAAAAACTTTCTCACACTTGACACCAAAACATAATTGATAAAAGGAAAGGTTGATAAATTGGACTCCATCAGAATTTAAAACTTTTCCTTTGTGAAAGAACCTGTTAAGAAGATGAAAAGACAAACTACAGGCTGGAAGGAAATATTTGTAGACCACTTATCTGACAAAGGACCAGTGTCTAGAACATGTAAAGAACTCTCAAAAGTCAACAGTAAAAAAAGAAAAAATCCAACTCGAAAACAGAAAAAGACATGAAGAGACACTTCACTAAAGAGGATATTCAGATGGAAGATAAGTACATGAAAATATGTTTAACATCATTAACCGTTAGTGAAATGCAAATTAAACCACAATGAGGTATCATTACACACCTATCAGAATGGCTAAAATAAAAAATAGTGACAACACCAAGCATTGGAGAGGATGCAGAGAAACTTGATCATTTATACATTGCTGGTGGGAATGTAAAATGGTACAGCCACTCAGGAAAACAGTTTGGCGATTTCTTTAAAATTTAAATATGCAACTACTATATGGTCCAGCAATTGCACTCCTGGGCATTTATCCCAGAGAAACGAAAACTTATGTTCACAAACAAACCTGTCCTGAGATGTTTATAGCAACCTTATTCATAATAGCCAAAAACTGGAAACAGCCCAGATGTCCTTCATCAAATAAGCGGTTAAACAAACTAGGGGACATCCACACTATGGAAAACTACTCAGTGACAAAAAGGAATGAACCATTCATGTACACAACAACCTGGATGACTCTCCGGAGAATCATGCCGAGTGAGAAAAGCCGACCCCAAAAGGTTACGTACTGTATGATTCCATTTATATAACATTCTTTTTTTTTTGGCGGTACGCGGGCCTCTCACTGCTGTGGCTTCTCCCGTTGCAGAGCACAGGCTCCGGACGCGCAGGCTCAGCGGCCATGGCTCACGGGCCCAGCCGCTCCGCGGCATGTGGGATCTTCCCGGACCGGGGCACAAACCCGTGTCCCCCGCATCGGCAGGCGGACTCTCAACCACTGCGCCACCAGGGAAGCCCTATATAACATTGTTGAAATGACAAAATTCCATGCTTGCCAGCGGTTAAGAAAGGGTAGGGATTAGAGGGAAGTGGGTGTGGCCATAAAAGGGCAATAGGAGGGATCCTCGTGAGGATGGTAATGTGCATTACCCTGACCGTATCTATGTTAACATCCTGGCTGTTGTTGTCCTACAGTTTTGTAAGATGTTCTCATTCGGGGAAACTAGGTAAAGGGTACATGGTATCTCTGCATTATTTCTTTTCTTTTTTTTTTAAGATTTTTTTGATGTGAACAATTTTTTAAGTCTTTATTGAATTTGTTACAATATTGCTTCTGTTTTATGTTTTTGGCTTTTTGGCCACAAGGCACAGTGGGATCCTAGCTCCACCACCAGGGATCAAACTCACACCTCCTGCATTGGAAGGTGAAGTCCTAACCATTGGACTGCCAGGGAAGTCCCATCTGTATTATTATTATTTTTTGCATTATTTCTTAAAACTGCATATGAATCTACAATTATCTCAAAATTTAAAGTTTAATTTAGGGCTCCCTGGTGGCGGGCAGAGGATGATCATTAAAGGAAGTCTGACTGCTGCAGAAGTCATTAACAATCTTAAATGAAATTTTTATTTTTATGATAGCCATTTACATGTATAATAAGAGCCAATGATTCTTAGGAGCAGTGTGACAGAAACAGAGTGTGGCGAGAACTCATGTAAGACATACTATTTAAATGAGCTGGTGTTAGCTATTCATATTTGTTAATGAACTAGATATGCAGGGCTATAAGAATGAATGTTCTGATGCTTTAAATTTTAATATCTAGAAATCAAGGGTAAGGATCAATTACTAGAATTTCCACCCTTAAAGGAATAATTATTAACGATATAACAAATGTACAGCTCCAAACTTCTGAAAAAAAAAAGTTTAATTTAAAAAAAAGAGACTTTAGCCAGAATTGCCTCCCTCTTCCCCTCCCCCAGCCCCCATTCCATGAGAGTGTCGTTGACGCTCAGTTTCCGGCGACCAGCTGTGGCTGGGGAACCAGAGCGCCAGAACCACTGTTGTCATCTTTGAGGAAGCTTAGAGAAAGGGACTGAAGCCAGATGCTAAGGGCAGGCAAATGTGGTTTCACATGAAAACAGGGGAAATGATACCAGAAAATATAAGCTGGAGGGCTTGACACAAGCCCTGGCAGACTTCCAGGATGGATGAGGACTAGCGGGGACACCTAATCACAGGAGCCAACTCGAGTTCTGGGTGATAGGCCAAATATTTGGGTCTGTGCGGGACCGGCTGGCTGGGGATCTAAGGAAAAGTGAGGGACCCTGTGTGGAAATTTTGCTACAGCATGTGTATGTCACTCTCAGACATCCTTGTACTAAGATGAAGAATTGGGGACAACAGCCCAGCTTGGGGTGGGTTGGGGGGTTATAACTGTTGAAAATGTGAAATCGAATTGTGGGGATGGTATGAAAACTGTAGCCATGTTTGGTATGTGCTGGTCCATGTGGGACCTCACACATGCTCTCCGTTGATCAATCATTACCATAAAACTGCATCTGCAAGACACTTGGTTTGGGGCACAAACTGTCCCTCTGTCCCCTTTGCCTCTGGGCCCTCCTTTCCCAAATCTTTCCTCTGGATCCTCGAGCTAAAAAGGACCTCAAAGAATTGAAGATGCTGGGACTTCCCTGGTGGCACAGTGGTTAAGAATCCGCCTGCCAATGCGGGAGACATGGGTTCGAGCCCTGGTCCAGGAAGATCCCACATGCCGTGGAGCAACTAAGCCCACGCTCCACGAATACTGAAACCCGTGCACCTAGAGCCCGTGCTCCGCAACAAGAAAAGCCACCACAATGAGAAGCCTGTGCACCGCAACGAGGAGTAGCCCCTGCTCACTGCAGCTAGAGTAAAGCCTGTGCAGCAACAAAGACCCAACACAGCCAAAAATAAATAAATAAATAAAATAAATTTTTAAAAAATAAAAAGAATTGAAGATGCTGTCTGAGGCCCCAAAAGTGTGACGTGACATACCTCCGTTTTACAGACAAGAACACTTGTGCTTAGAGAAGGGAAGTGACCTGCCCTATCACATGGCAGGTCTGGATAAGACCCCAGGCATTCGGCTCTGCCCGGCTTCACTTGGTCAGAGTTGGAGGTAACAAGAGGCCCCACTGCACCCAGACAAATGATGGCCAGAGTTCTCTGCCCCTGCGCCCTGTCTTCATGCCCACAGCCACACCACAGCTCAGTCATCACTCATCCAACAATACATGTTGAGAGCCTACTGTGTGCCAAGCACTATTCTAGACTCTGAGGAAAGGACAGTGAACAAAATAGACACAGATATACTGGCTCCTTGGAGCTCACATTCACACCAAGCATCTGGTACCTCCTTCTGCCCCCCGTTCCCCACCCTCCATCTGCATCCATCCCAGACTCCTGGTTGTACACAGAGGCGCCTGTCACCGGTGAGGGTCAGGAGACCTGTGGCTTAAGGCTCATATTCAGGGAAGACCTACACTGACTTTTGAGATTATTTCTAAATAAGGATCTACATACAATCATCACATGGTAGGTTGTTTCATAAGTGTTAGTTTGATCAATGTAAAATATTTAAAACACAGCCCGACTTTGCTAACCCTATTTGGATATTTCTTTTTAAAATATTTATTTATTTTATTTTTATTATTATTTATTTTGGCTGCGGCAGGTCTTAGTTGAGGCATGCGGACTCCTTAGTAGTGGCATGCATGCGGGATCTAGTTCCCGGACCGGGATCGAACCTGGGCCCCCTGCATTGGGAGAGTGGAGTCTTACCCACTGGATCACCAGGGAAGTCCCTGGATATTTCTTCATGCATTCAATATAACCAAAAGCCTCAATAAAATGGAAGTTTTTAGGCCTCTCTGGACCTGCATGAGGTCCAGGTCACCAGCTCCCTCCTAATCTGGCCCCAGCCGGCCCTGCCATGGCCCCCGTCCCTCCCCTGAGCTCTCTTCTGGGGACGGAAAGAATCCTGCCCCAAGAGCAAGAGGGCTAGGGTTCAAATCCTGGCTCTGTCAATTACTCATGAAACTTTGAGTCTACTCCCGCCCCCATGACCTCAGTTTCCCCATCTGTAAAATGGGAGCAGAGTAGTAGCCTCAGTGGTTCCTGCCAGCACCAACTCCAGGAGCTCCCCTACCAGATTTCAACTCCCAAGGTCTGACTCCCCCCAGCTCATGCCCCTCAGGTGCACCTGGTAGGTCTTCAGGAAACTGGTGCAGGACACAGAGTTTTCAAGTCACCTAACCTACTTGCTGTCAGGGCTCAGTCATAGAACAAGCTGCTATTCTCTGGGAACTCTGGCCACCTTCATGGCTCTTGAGCTAGGACCCCTGGACCTCAGGCATGAGCTGGATGACCCCATCCCACAGCTGTGGTGCAGGGCCTGCCAGAAGACTCACAGGCCAGGCACTTTGCTGAGCTGACCTAGAGTTTCCCTTCCTAACACTCTGCCATTCTTTTTTTGTTTTTTGCTTTTTGTTTGGCTGCGTTGGTTCTATGTTGCTGCACACAGGCTTCCTCTAGTTGCAGTGAGCTGGGGCTACTCTTCGTCGTGGTGAGCGGGCTCCTCATTGCAATGGCTTCTCCTCATTGCAATGGCTTCTCTTCTCTAGAGCACGGGCTCTAGGCACGGACTTTACGAGTTGCAGCATGAAAAAAAAAAAGGAGTTGCAGCATGTGGGCTCAGTAGTTGTGGCACATGGGCTTAGTTGCTCCGTGGCATGTGGGATCTTCCCGGACCAGGGCTCGAACCCGTGTCCCCTGCATTGGCAGGTGGATTCTTAACCACTGTGCCACCAGGGAACCCCCCCACTTCCATTCTTGTCTGTCAAAATGTGGTTCCTGGACCAGCAGCATTGGCCTCACCTGGGGGCTTGTTAGAATGCAGAGTCTCAGGCCCTGCCCAGCCCTGCTGATGCAGAATCTGCATTCTAACAAGATCCCCGGGGGATTATTTTGCACATTAATGTTTGCAAAACACTGCCTTATAGCATAGAACCCAAAATCCCCCTACGCGGCCCAATCATGTTTGTTCAATCGATAGATTAATCAATCAGTAAAATGCTTGTTAAATGAATTCTAGCACCTCTTATTGCCGGTTCCTCCCATTGGGAATGAATCCAATATTCCCCAGGCAACCATCCAAGCAGCCACTGGGCTCCGACGTACACAGGGTCAGCCCCTGTCTGGGCAAAACAGACCTGGTACCCAGTCCTCACCCATCTGCTGGAGGTGACCATCCTGTCCTAACTGTGACCAAGTGACCCCCTAAGTGGCAGTCTAGCTGCAATGACCTCAACTATTTTTTTTCTTTTTTCTTTTTTTTTGCGGTATACGCGCCTCTCACCGCTGTGGCCTCTCCCGTTGCGGAGCACAGGCTCCGGACGCGCAGGCTCAGCGGCCATGGCTCACGGGCCCAGCCGCTCCGCGGCATGTGGGATCCTCCCTGACCGGGGCACGAACCCGTGTCCCCTGCATCGGCAGGCGGACTCTCAACCACTGCGCCACCAGGGAAGCCCGACCTCAACTATTGTAAAGGCGAGAAAGCCAAGGCTTGTGCCCTTCCCGCCCCAGCTCAGGTTCCTCCCCCTAACACGTGAACACACACACTTGCCTGAATGCACACACATGCAAGCACACTTGCCCTAGTGTACATACACACATACCCCGCCCAGGCCCTGGTTGTGTCTCTGTGAGTCACGGGGTGACTCACAGGCACGTCTCCCCTCCCTGACTGGGAAAGGGAGAGGGAGAAGAGGTGTCTCCGAGCCAAACGTGAGAAAGTGACTTTGGACCAGCTGGGCCAAGGGACTGCCAGGGTCGGGGCTGGGGCTGGGGCTGGGTCCCAAGGGGTCCTGCCTGGGAAACCAGGCAAGTCACTGGGTCAGCAAGTCCTTCCCTCCCTCACGAGCCCGCAGGACTGCGTCAAGACAGTTTACTGGATGAGTGGGAGGAGGGCGACGGGTAAGAGAGGACACACACACACACGTGCGCGCGTACATACACGCACACACACACGCACATGCACACACACACACACAAGACACCAGAATCACGCCCCACCTACAGCCTCCCGGTGGCTCCTGGGGGTGGGAGCCATTCAGACTGGCCACCCGGCCCTCAGTTTACAGAGTCCTCACATATCCGTGGCCCACATCCGTCCCCAGGGATGTATGCAGACAGGGCAGGGAGTCGCCCGTTTCGTGGTGGGTGGCGGGGGCCTAGACCACACTGGTCTGGGGGATCGTGTTTACAGCCGCCCCTTCTCAGCACGGAAGCTTCATGGGTACCGGAGCAGGAGAGCCATGGGGTTGGGACAACAGTGCCACCCCCTTGAGAGCTGGGGTCACCTCAGTTTCCCTATTTGGGTAATTTCCTGGCATCACTGACTGTTCTGGGGTTCTATTATCTCACGACTCAGACAAAAAATGGGGGAGGGGGGCGGGCTGGGGGGAGAGGGCTCACACAGAGGAACCTTGGAAAGATGAACACTTTCCTTCCCTGCCCCGCCCCCATCTGCTGGGGCCCAATGTCCCCCTCCCCCACTCAAAACCCCCTCCAAGTCCAGATCGTCCTGTGGGCTGAACCCTCAACCCCATTCTCCCAGCTGCCCTGGGGGAAGCTGGGGGCCGGCCAGTGGTGTCTGAGCAGGGATGCAGGGGTGGGCTGCCGGGTCGCCCTAGGTCTGGGAGCTTCTACCTCGTGTCGCCCCCCTGCTTCCCAGGCCCCAGACAGGTGGCCACGGAGCAAGGCTGGGGTGTGGGTGGAGCTCAGGCGACCCCCATGCCCCTGCTTTCCGCCTTGATTAGCAGAAACATTCCTACATCTGTCACGGGAAGACATCGTCAATCACCCAGGAAACGCAAACACATTCTGACTGTGCCCAGACCGTCTTCCTACAAAGTCGTGGGCACCATGGGGACCCCACCGCCAAGGAGCAGGCGTGTGGGAGAATCCCCACCAGATCTCAGCTTGTGCCACAGCCAGGGAAGGTCTGAGTCACGCCTACCTCCTTACACACACACACACACACTCACACTCACGAATACACAGAGCTGCCAGCAAAACGCGGATCCACTCACAGCCACACCCACAGACAGCTGTGCACACGCACACAGACACACAGACCACTGACCACAGACCCACAGAGAAGGGGGTACAAATGCACACACACAGTTTTGTGCCTGCAGCAGAGATCTCAGCTCTCCCACGTCCGGCACACAGTAGCGCACAATAGGTCCACATCAGGTGGCCCTTCGGCACTCCTCACCTTTGGACCTCTGGTGTAGTGTACCTGTTTCTTCCACCTGCTTCCATTGCCCTCTCCCCCCACTAGGATATGAGCTCCACATGGGCAGGATCTTTCTCCCTTTCACAGCTGTGTCCCAGCATCCAGC
Organism: Lipotes vexillifer; assembly: GCF_000442215.2. Taxonomy (NCBI): domain Eukaryota; kingdom Metazoa; phylum Chordata; class Mammalia; order Artiodactyla; family Lipotidae; genus Lipotes; species Lipotes vexillifer. The sequence continues at coordinate 9,650,975 of NW_006780611.1, read as the reverse complement.
ACAGGGCTTGGCACACAATGGGTACTCATTAAACATTTGTTTGTTGAATGAATGTCTGGGCAGCCCCACCCCAGGCCCAACCCCGCCCAAAGTCCTGCAGCCATTGTCTTCCTCTCCAAGCCAGGCTCCCAAGTACCTCCCTGATTCTCCAGGAGAGCAGATGTAACCTCAACATCTTCCCAGAACCCAGGATGCCCCAGCCCCTCCTCCATCACCTGGCTCGGAGGTGCCACCATCTGACCACCCCCGACCCCTCTATCCTCATCTCCCCTGCCTGCCCCCAACCCTCCCCCAGGACATGGTCCTGCCCACCCCACCTCCTGCCCCTGGCCACACTCAATTCCCAGCAGTCCTGATCCACAGATCAGGTCCTCCCCAGTCAAGCCAGGCCATGTCAGTTTCTCCCTCCAGGCTCCAAACTCCCCTGTTCGGGGAACAGGACATCCTCAGTCACTGCCTTAGGGTCCCAGGGCAAACAGGCTATGACAGTACAGGATGCAGATGAGTGCCATGATGGGGGACATGCAGCCAGCTGTGGGGTCCTGCAGAGGTGACACCCAGCAGAGAGAGCTCACTGCAAGAGTTACTTTGCCTCTTCCTATGGACTGCTTCGCTGAGCCCCTGCTTTGCATGTCGGTGTCATGGCATCTCCCCCGCCCCCACCCCCGTCTCCTCCCACCCCCGGCCCTCCAGCCACGCAGGACTCTGTTCCCCAAGTTCCTAAATGTGCATCTTCTCCTTCTCTCCTTCTTAGGTGCCTTTGCACGTGCTGTCCATGTCCTCTGCCTTTGTCCACTTGCTTAATGTCCACCCCATGCCCCAAAGCCTAAACTTAGGCGTCTTTTCTCTCCCAGTTTCTCCCACCCCCTCCAACCTTTGGCAAAGTTAGAGACCATCCTGATGTGCCCACAGCCTCCCCGCCTCCCCCCATCACAGCCCTGTCTCTTCATCTGGAGTTGGTTTGCCTGCCTGTCTACCCCCGTGGCCCATGAGCTTCTTGAGGGCAGGACCCTGTCTTGTTGGTCTCCATGTCCCCAGTGCCAGCGAGGTCCACCGAGGGCTCGGCACATAGTGGAGTTAAATTAATGTTGGTGTCAGGTCCTCAGGGGTGGGCAGGGTAATGGTGTCTTCACTTAATCTTGTCTCTGCTACAGTTCCTCACCTGGTCACCGGAAGCTCCCTGCTATCCCAGTGCCCACTACATGTCATGCTCTGTATGACACAGCGAACGTGCCAGACTGGAGTGCTGGCCTCAGCTCTTAGTGCCCTGGAGCGGGGCTGCATGTCTGCCCTGTGCCATGGCTTCCCCGCACCTGGATTGTGGGCTTGGCCACGGGACTTGCTCTGACCAAAGGGATGTCAGTGGACTGGACATGAGCAAAAGTCTGAAACGTGCTTGACAGTTATCCTCTTGCACTCCTGCCTTTCGCCAAGGAAGACCAGATGGCCACTGGTCCAAAGAGGACGAGAGACAGGGGGAGGGAATCTAGACCCGACCTGCGGCTTGGAACCAAGTCTAGTCGTCCCTCAGACCGGTAAGGGAGATGCACATGCTCAGTGCGCTATAACACTGAGTTTGGAGTTTGTTACGTGGTGTTAGCATGTCAGTTGCTGACTGAAACAGCTGATGTTGGCTGAACTCACATATACTTTTTCACTTGATTCACTAAGCTTATTTGATTCACTATTATCATTAGCCCCCTTTTTCGATGAGGAAACTGAGGCACAGAGAGGGTACCACAAGGCTAAGGGAGGGGCAGAGGCAGCTAAGTTCCAGAACTTGAGTGCTTAACCACCCCATCATGCTCTGTCATCAAACCTTCTGCCCCAGAAACAGGGGTGAGGCCACCCACTGGCTGGGGCTGGGCTCTGCTTTTTTCTCTTGTTACAGTTAACTTTTTCCTCACCCAGGGGAGCCGTGGTCTCCAGGAGAGAGGCCCACAGCAGCCCTCCTTCCCAGCTGAAGCTTTCACAGTTCACAGAGTAATTTCACAGCCTGTGTCTCATTTAACCCTCACAAGAGCCTGGGGAGACAGGTGTCTTACCTCCAACTTATGCATGATGAGACGCTCACAGAATTGTACATCTTGCCCAAGGATAGAAAAGAATATGAGGTTAGATAAAAGCTAACATATATTGGGCTATGTGACAGTGTATTCTGTAAGAATAAATTCAGTTGTAAGTAAAAGAAAGAAAAATCCAATTCATATCAGCTGAGGGAAGAAAAACAGGGGTTTAATTTTCTTCCATCATAAGAAATCAAGAGGTAGTAACAGTAACCCTGGCATTGTTCCACAGCTTGACAAGGTCAGGGCTGGAGTTTCTGGTCTTCCCTTGACCTTGTCATCATCCTCATCACCTCATTACTGCAAAATGGCTGCTGATCCTCTAAGCATCACATCTGCATTCAAAGGAGGAAGAAGGGAGAATAGGGAAAGGTGCTCTCCCCTGAAGTCTCCGTCTTTTTATTGAGGAAAAGCCTCCACTGTCACCCTCCTTCCATACTTAACACGCTTCCTCTTACATCTCAGTAGTCAAAATAGGGTGAGCTGACCACACTTAGACCAATCACTGATCCAGTGGGATCAGATGTCCATGATTGGGTTCGACCAATCACAATTCATCTTCTGGTGCTGAGATGGCAGCATTTCTGCCGGCTCCATAAGCAGATCAGAGTTCTGTCTATCGGAAAAAGGGAGGATGGCTGCTGGGCAGGTGAGGCGATGGGCAAGGTGTGCTCCTCCAGACATGACACCAAGCAGTTTACCTACGACATCTCACTTGGTCCTCTTACAACCTTATGAAGCTGGGACTGTTTTATGCCAATCTATCAAATGAAGAGACAAAGCTAGCAAGCTGCAGAGCTGGCCTGTGTTCTTAGCTATTCTACCAGACTAGGGCATGGAGGGACTCGAATGCCAGGAAGGCAGGAGACTGTCCAATGGGACCACATTAGGCCCCACTCACCACCAACCTCATCACACACCTGCCCTCCCTTGGCTCCGAGTGTGCAGGGTTAGAGTACCTGGGTGCCCAGGTACTGACAGGTGACTGCACCCATGTCTGGGGGGTGGCTCCCACAGTTCACTGCAGCCACTGTGCTTTGGCCAGAGGCATAGGCTGACCCTCCCCCCCATCGCCCCCATCTTGTTCCTTCATCCATCCAGCATCTGCTGGTGCCAGGCACCCAGCCAGACCTCGGGGGGAACAGATGGGTGGCTCCGGCACAGATCCTGCCCTCATGGAGAGACCTGGCTACCCAGTCTCTCCTATCTTAAAGAAATCTTGGGTAGAATGATTAAGAGATTCAGCGGAGAAAAAGCTCACTTCTGGCCACAGGGACAGTCTTTTTTCCCTCAGTTTTTTAAAATTTTTTAAATTGTGGTAAAATACACGTAACATACAAGTTACCATCTTAATTATTTTTCAGTGTACAATTCAGTGCTTTTAAGTACATTAAGTACATTCAGATTGTTGTGCAACCATCGCCACCATCCATCTCTGGAACATTTTCATCTTGTAAAACTGAAGCTTGTAAAAATGAATACCCATTAAACACTAACTCCCCATTCCCCCTTCCCCTGGCAACCACCATTCTACTTTCTGTCTCTATGAATTTGATTCCTCTAGGGACCTCACTGAAGTGGAATCATACAGTTTTTGTCTTTTTGTGACTGGCTTATTTCACTTAGCGGAATGCCCTCAAGGTTCGTCCATGTTGTAGGATGTGTCACAACTTCCTTCCTTTTCAAGGCTGAATATGGGAATTCCCTGGCGGTTCAGTGGTTAGGACTCCACGCTTCCACTGCAGGGGACATGGGTCCGATCCCTGACTACGGAGCTAAGATCCCACAAGCTGCATGGCCAAAAAAAAGTGGCTGCATAATAATCCACTGAGTGTATGCACCACATTTTACTTATCCATTCATCCGTTAGTGGACACTTGGCTTGCTTCCACATTTTGACTCTTGTAAAATAGTGCTGCTGTGAACATGGGGTACAAACATCTCTTCGAGAATGTGCTTCCAGTTCTTTTGTGTGTATATCCAGAAATGGAACTGGTGGGTCAGACAGTAATTCTGTTTTAATTTTTTGAGCAACAGCCATACGCTTTTCCTCAGCAGTGGCACTATTTTACATTCCTGCGGGGGCAGTTTTACAGCAGATTTGAGGTTGACCTTGAAGATGGTCAGCGAGGTTTAGATGTGAGGAATGACACGGCACAGGAGGGATGAAGGGAGAAGGTGCAGCCCAAATTGTGGGCAGGAGGGCGGGCGGCGCACAGAGCAGCTGGGGAGGAAGAGGCCAGAACGTTGATCGGGGCAGAGGCCTTTGCACGTTGTATGTGTTAGTGTGACTCTCATTTGGGATCAGGAGCCACAGAAGGCTTTGAGCAAAGCAGGGACCTGATCACTCTGCCCCCAGCAAGCTTCACAGGCCAGCTGAGGTGAGGCGGACTGTGGCAGAATGTTCTGGGGGTGGGGAACCCAGGAGGAGCTTTCTGATGGTTGGTGCAATAGAAAGTGACGATAGGAGACCAAGTCCACAAAAAAAAGAAGCAAAAGCAGTGAACATGGAGCCAGCACAGCAGGGTTAGGACTAGGGTGAGGCCGCTGAAGTACTCACCGTGGGCACAAAATTTTAAATAAAAATATTTATATTTAATTTAAATAAAGGATCTGACTCAGCCAAGATTAAGGTGAGGCAGTTGACGCATCGTGCAAGTGTAGGGCTGGATCCTGTCTTTAAGTGAAATCTGATATTTGGTTCATCGTGGATATTTTTTTGCATTCATTTTGATTAAAAATTTTTTTTCTGTTAATGAGCATATCTACCAAACAGAAACAGACTCACAGATATAGAGAACAGACTTGTGGTTGCCACGGGGGAGGGAAGGATTGGGAGTTTGGGATGAGCAGATGCAAACTAGTATATCTAGGATGGATAAACAACAAGGTCCTACTGTATAGCACAGGGAACTATATTCAATATCCTGTGATAACCATCATGGAAAAGAATATGAAAAATAGTAGACATATATATATATATATATATATATATATATATATATATATATATAACTGAATTACTTTGCTGTACAGCAGAAATTAACATGACATTGTAAATCAACTACACTTCAATAAAATTTTTTAAACTTGTGTTGAAATATTACTTATCTTGATCATTAAGTTTTGGGTGCCCCCTGAAACTTTGCACCTGAGGGGAGCGCCTCACTCACCCCACCCTGGTCCGTGGGACAGATTCATCCAATTATCCAGCAGCACTTGCTGTGAGCCTGTGATGTGCCGCAACTGTGATAGGATCTGGGGATCCAAAAGTCAGTGAAATAATTGTAGTTCTCTGTCCTCAAGTTTAAGGCCAGATAGAGATAATAAACCAGAGGGGAGGGAGACTTGGGCAGGTAGGCTCCTCCTGGGCTAGCCTGGAAGAGATGAATGAAGTGTGGTGCAGAATGAGACAGACATTTGACTTGCTTCAGTGTTTTGCCCACCCACTCTCTGAACCCATGGGTCTTAGGCCCATGGACCACCCCCCTCTATAGAAACTAAAAATACCAGCCACCCACATTCTCAGACTCCTTACAGCTGAGGCCTTCAAGGCTCACCCATCAGACGCACCAACCCAAGATTTAAAAACAAAACTCGTGCTCCCAAGAAGCAGAGCCCCCCCCTGCTGAGCCCCTAGGACAGCAGTACCCAGGGCTGGGTGTTGCGTGTGGGACGTGCAGGTCACAGGGGCTGTGGCATTCAGCAGGTGTTTGGAGCGCTGACCTCATGCGCCGTCTGGGAGTATTGATCCTTTCTGCATACCACAAGGTCCGCTCTCCAGTTCACTCATGATTCATGAGTCACCCAACATTCTTTGAATATCCTTTTGAGTATCTGTTCTTTGAACATCCTTTTCTGCTTAAGTTAACGTGAGTTGGCTTCTATTGCCCGCAAGGAAGAATGTTGCCTTATATATATAGAAAGTGGTGCCAGGAGGTTTTACAGGCTATGGATGTTGGAGGATATTTAGAGAAGCTGAGGTTGGTTATCTGGACTGCTTGGGACTGGAGACACTAAAGATTCAGAGCAGACCTGGGATCCTACAGCATGCAGAAGGAAATGGGAATTCTAATCTGCCACCAGGAATCACCTGGAACGAAGAGCCCTTTGAGAGCAGGGGTTTTGAGACCGAGACTCCATTGCCTTAGAAGAGAATGTGAGGAATGAGGAAATAGACTGTGGGAATGGGCTGCTGTTTCCTACAGTGCTGGACAGTTGAAGAAACAGAAGATGATCTCCTAAATCCTAAATTCTTGGCTCAAGAGCCAGATCAAAACCCGAGGACTTCTATACTGAAAGTATCTCAATTCTTGCAGCCATAAGGGTGAGACAGCCAAAAATGACACTCAGAATTTGAGCCAGCAGCACGGCAAGTTACATCATTCGCTGACGCTGTGGCTTCACCAGCTCTGCTCCGTGGACATCAGA
>NW_006780611.1:9643523-9644468 GCF_000442215.2 Lipotes vexillifer | reverse complement strand
AAAGAGTGAGCTCAGCCTTTGCATGGAGCCGTGTGGGAGGGTGTGGGGTGATGCTGACCCCCCCGAACCCCCATACTCACTGAGCCCCCTTGTGGGCTGAAGCAGCCTCTCCTTGCTATCTGATGATGCTGGCCCTGCCCAGGGCCCCTTTAATGAGCTCCCTGTGTCCCACCATCCCTCAGTGTCTTCAGATCACAGTGGGGTCCCCAGATGGCCAGTGGGATGGGGCAGGATTGAATATCAAGCCCAAATCAAAATCTGGGCAAAGCTTTGCTATTACATATCATCAAAAATCTGGAGACAGGGCTTCCCTGGTGGCGCAGTGGTTGAGAGTCCGCCTGCCGATGGATGATCCCACGTGCCGCGGAGCAGCTGGGCCCGTGAGCCATGGCCGCTGAGCCTGTGCGTCCGGAGCCTGTGCTCCACAACAGGAGAGGCCACAACAGTGAGAGGCCCACGTACCGCAAAAAAAAAAAAAAAAAAAAAAAAAAAAATCTGGAGACAATCTGTGAATGGACCGACTGAGCTGAACTTAATACGTACGTACCAAGCAGGAGTTTTGGATTCAGGGTGTCAGGCTGATCAGCTGGGGTGGCTCTCATTGTCTCCAGGGTTAACTTATTGGTTGGCAGGTACGCTGAACCTGACTCAGCGGTGGCCCACGCTCGCTGAGGCAGGGATAACAGAAATGCCGAGGTGTAACGTAGAGACAGAGTTGTATGAATTAACCATGGGTGACCTGCTGCTCCTAAGCACGCTCCAAAATACCATCGTGCCTTCCTTCACCAAGAGGGTAAGAACCATGCTGCTGAGGCAGCCCAACAGACTTCAAAGGTCTCAGCGTCCAGGTGGGGGTCCTACCAGTGATCCGACTCCTTATTTCTGGGGGTGGGGGGGTGGGGGGGGATAGAGCCCGTCGGAGGGCAGAGGCCACGGCAGGCATGA
>NW_006780611.1:9621549-9643350 GCF_000442215.2 Lipotes vexillifer | reverse complement strand
GAGGCCACGGCAGCAATGACTGGCAGGGGTGGGGCGGGTGCATTACCATCACAGCAGGAGCGGGTGGTCATCCCAGTGGTCTGATCAGCGAGGAAGGGTGGGGCTAATAGATTCCAAAGTCCCCAGAGTAAAAATGGATCAGCAACCCACAAGGACCTAAGGCTTTTATAACCAGGTCTGACTTGACAGGAGACAATGTGTGGTCCCTCCCCCATCCCAAACCTGAGTCCCTTCGCAGACCCAGAGCTCCCTGAGTGAGGAAATGACCTGACACTACATTCCAAGTCTGTCCCCATCAATCTCCCTGCAACATTCCCCCCCAAGGGGACCACGGCCATTTGTGGAAGAACTATGCCCTGGGGAGCAGTAGTGGGGGGAGGTCTGAACCTCGCTGAGTCTTTGTTTCCTCATCTGTAACGGAGGACAATGATATCTGCCTGAAAGGATTGTGGGGTTAATTGAGTAGAATAATGGGGCAGTGCCTGGAATATAAATGCACGCGCTGGCTGCAGCTGAACTTTTTATCCCTGTGTGATTTTGTGCTCATTCTTTCTTTGTTTCCATCTCTACTCCACTGTAGTGGAGTGTGATCAGCCATTTGCTGAGAGTTAATAACACCCCTGCCATTGGCAGAGGTGAGGCACGTGCCAGGAGCAGTGCTCAGCTCTCGTGTCTCTAACCTATGCAGCCGCTCTATAAGGCCATGCAGTGGGGTTAGCGCTGCTGGGATGGGGCTAGCTGTGTTCTGTTCTAAACCTCTGTTCTCTTCACTGGCACCACACTCCTCGGAAGGTAATAAAATGAGGTGGCAAGTACAGAGCTTGGGACGTGGTAAAAGTGAGAAATAGGGGAGGAAGGAGGGAGATGGGTGGATGGCAGAGTAGATGGATGGATGGGTGTGTGGATGGGAGAATGGATGGACAGATAGATGGGTGAATGGATGGATGAGTGAATGGATGGATGGGTGAAGGATAGGTAGATGGATGGAAGGGTAGGTGGGCAGATAGATGGATGGAGAGATGTAGATATGGAGAGAGTTGATGGCTGGATAGTTTAGAAGATGGATTCGACATGACCTCAGCTCTCAAGGATCTTCCAATCAAGGAAGATGCAGCACTAAGCATGGAGCTGGCTGAGAAGTTGAAATATCTCATCTGTAGTCAGTGCAATTTCCCAGCCACACCACAGCATGTGCGATGATTAGCCAGGCAAGCTGAGACATGGGGCAGACACACTTGATTGCTCCAATAACAGACCTTCATGTTCATTCATTCAACAGGCATTTATTGAGCACCTACTATGTACCAGGCACTCTTCTAGGCTCTGGGGACAGAGAGGTGAACAAAATAACTCCATGCGGGGAGGGAGGAGACGGGAAAGATGTACAGTTGACCCTTGAACAATGCAGGTTTGAACAGTGTGGGTCCACTTATACACAGATAGTTTTCAATAGTAAATACTACAGTAGCACGTAGTTGGTTGAATCCATGGATAAGGAGGGACCGTGGATGAAAGGCAGATAGGGAGGGCTGACTATAAATTACATGTGGATTAACCGCCGTGTTGCTCAGGGGTCAACTATACCTGCAGAGTGAGCCCAAAGAGGATAAGTCCTATGGAGATAAATAAAGCGGGTAAGAAAGGGGGGCTATGGGACAGGGGTCTGCTCTTTTGGAAAGGTCAGATAGGGCAAGCCTCACTGGTGGGTTGACACTTGCACGAAGGCCTGAAGGAAAGGCTGAGATCTGGAAGGAGCAGTGACTTTCCTAGGATCACATGGTAACTACATGCCTGAATCAGGACTATACGCCAGGTTCTGTACAGGTGTTAGGATTCTGGGGTTCCTGGTCTGATGCTACAAAACAGTGGTAACACACCAGATGTGGTGTCAGCAGAGGAGGATGGGGTTGGGATCCAGCCACTCAGGAGCTATGTGGTCCTTGGCAGGTCCCTTCATCTCTCTAAGCCTGTTGGCCATCACTTTGCCCTTCATTTTCTCCTCCATTCCTGGAAACAATCCTGAGAGTATTAAGAGGTTATAGATATTTTACTTTATAAGTGAAAGAGGCCATTATTTTGTTATTTTATGGAGGCAGCTGACACTAAGCCTCCAAAGGGGGCTACAGTTCTGCTCTAGTTGAGAGAGGAGGATTGCTGGCTGGGACAGAGAAGGCTCCTGGGCCGCGCGGAGGGCAGGGGGGAATGAGATCTGACATCTGAGTGGGCCTTGAATAAAGGAGAGTTCATAATATGATGCTAAGCACCCAAGGATTGTGGAAGATAAATGGACCAGCGTGGGAGCCACATCATCTCTTTCCCAGAGTGAATGGGGCTATCTCTTAGGATTGGGTTCGGTTACAAAGGACAGAAAACCCCAAATAAGAGTAGCTCAAATACAGACATTTCCTCCTTTCTTATGTAAAAACTCCTGAGCTAGGCAGTCAGGTGTCAGCGACCCCCGGCCCTTTCCACTGTGCTCCACCAATCTCAGCATTTGGCCTTCACCTCAATGCTCAAGATGGCTGCTTAAGTGCCAGACATCATGCCTGTATTACAGCCAACAGGGCAGAAAAAGGGATGAAGAAGGGAATGCCTTGTTCCCAGCAGAAGGGATTCTGGAAGAATGCCATTTTATCTTGGTGGTTCTAAAACCCAGAGAGGGCCCACCAGGACCCTGGAGGCCTACAGGCTGGACACTGCTGCTGCCTGGTTTGGCACCCGCCTGGGATGGTGTCTGGGAAAGGGAAAGGTGCAGGCATCTCTGCCTGTTTCACCCAGGAAGTTCCTGCAGCCATCCCTGGAACAGCACAGCTGTTTGCAGATGCCAAGATGCCACATGCACTGGCCCCCCAGCTGCCCTCTAAATCCCATCCCTTCTTCCTCCCAACCGGAGACTTCTCTAGTGCCCTGGAACCCAGAACCCCGGGGGTTTGGGGAATGGGGAGGGTCCTACAGACAAGTTGGGCAGGAGGGGGTAGGAGTTTTCAGGTAAATCCCTCTGATCGGCACTGCCCACCACCACCACCTCAAGCATAGGGCTATGAATCCCAGGATGAATTTACACCAAATTGCCATAAAAGCCCCTGTTAGAGACAGACACATGGTAGGGGATCAAGGTGAGTGAATGAATGAATGAGTCAGTCAGTCTATCAATCAACCAATCAATCAATCAGTCACGGGGAGCCCAAATGTTATTCAGTTTAACCTCAGCCAACTTGTCACCCAGCTGCCACTTACATACTTTCAGTGACAGGGAGCTCACCACTTCCAGGGGCAAAATGGTTTTAGTTTTAGATTTGTCCGTATGATGAGTCAGATTCTCCACCTCCTAGGTTTCCCCGTCAGCGCTAGTCTGCCAGCAGGTAAAACCCAGAATACATCTGGCATCTTTTTCATGGAATCAGACCCAAGTCTTCGTGGATGAGGGGAAGCACAGAACCACACAGCTGGACCTTGGAGACCACAGGTCTCCTGGCCACCTTCTTCTGTTTCAGATGGTATTCTGACCAGAGAGGGGCTATGACTTGCCCAAGGCCACACAGCTGGCTAAGGGCTGAGCCAAGATCAGACCACAGCCCCAACTTTCAGCTGTGTTCCTTCTAAACCCCACAGCCCCTCCAGGACCTCCTCCAGGACCAGCCTTCCCCACGCTAGGTACCCCCTCCCCACAGCCAGTCCCACCCCATGATGCTGAGGATCCATTTCCCTTGTGGAGACCCTCAGGCTGGAGAAACCCATCTCTTGTCACTGCCAGTGACAAGCACAGGGACGTGGGGTCCAGGTATCAGGAGCCGCAAGCGGGACCAAGCCGTACAGAGTGCACTGTCTGGCTCTCACCGGCTCCCAGACAGAGGCCTCTCTCTGAGCAGCGGGCTGGCGTGTGCACATGCATGTGTGAACGTGTGTGCGCGCGCGCGCATGAGTTTGTGCCTGAGTCTCCCAGAGCGAGAGGAACCCGTTGTAAGCTGTCGGCAAATCCTGCCAATGCACAAAGGGTAATTGTCACATGCAGTGCCAACAGACAGATCTCCAGCGGATTCATTTGGTTTGGTTTTGTGGTTATCTTTTTTTTTTACAACTTTAAATACGGAATATAAATAAATTTTACATTTAAAAAATAAAAGGAAAGCCCCCAAAAATATAATCACCGACTTTACAAACTGAAGGAAGCAGATTTGGGAGATGGGGGGAGGGGGGAAAGTGCAGTAGAAGGTGGAAAGGGAGGTGGGAGCTCAGACCCCACCCCTAGGGGGCCCTGGGGATCTTTTCCCTTTTCTCCCCCACTCCCAGCCCAATAGCTGGTTTCCTGGGAGGAGCCACCAGAGATGGAACTCAAAAAGATCTAAGAAGAGGGGCGTGTGCAGGGGCGGAGCAAGGGCTACCCCCTACCCTTGGAGACTTTCTCTTGGGTTTTTCACACCTGCCTAAAGGGGAGACTGCTTGAGCTGAGGACTTGGGGAAATGGAGGCCACAGGGACAAGTGTTGCTCCCCTGTCCCCCACCAAGGGCTCAGTCCTGTCTGACCACTCCAAGTCGTGCGCTGGGTCAGAGGCACAGCCAGTCCACACAGAGCCTTTGTGTCAATTAGGAAAAGGATCCCTCTCCTCAAGACACTTTACCTCCATCTGCCAAAAAACTGTCATAATAAATATACAAATTGGCCATGTCTATGGTTGTGTGTGACCTGTGCTCACTGCATGCAGTGCCCTTGTGCAGTGCACACCCTGTATAACCTTACATGGCAGTCTTGGCTGGGCTGGGATACGACAGGCAGGCCCCCTGCTGCCCTGGGCCCTGGTCTTCTGTCCTACAGAGTAGTGACTGGGGTTATCTGCAGCCTCAATAAGGGGTCCAGGAGCCCCTTGGTGGAGCAGACTGAAGGGTCAGGACGGGAGGAGACACAGGGTGGAGGTAGAGAGATGAAACAGAGGAAAAAGTGAACAGGGGGAGTGGAAGGAGGCACTGCATGCCCAGGTCACCATCTCCATCCACCTCCGGAGCAAACTTCATCTCTAACCCGTCTGAGAGGGCACTTGGCTGCCTGGTGCTCTGGCCACCCCTGCCTGGAGGAGTCCACATCTTCAAAGAATTCAAACATATAAAACGAAAAGAAGCCACTGTGAGCAGAGGTAACCAAGGGGAGATGACCGGGCCTGGGCATTGCAGGAGGGGGTTTTCTCCAGTCTATGCTCCCCAACATGGTCTCAGCCACAGGAGTACGAGTACCCTGGCCTGCCTGGGGGTGCTCCCGTCAGAGCTGGCTGCGGGTCCAGGGACCAGGCAGGCCATGCTGAGAGGTCCTCAGACCCACGTGCAGGGTTTCAGGCCAGTCCACAGCGCTGGGGAAGGAAGCTCCTTTCCCCCAACAGCGACCCCATCAGTCTCTCTTGCACTTTCATCCCATTTTCTCCAGGTCAGGAGAGGAAGACAGCGATGGAGTCCAGGTCCTTCATCTCCTTCTTGAGCTTCTGGGCAAGATGCTGGAGGCCACTGAGGGGAGACCCACTGGTGGAAGTGCGGACGGACACGTGGAGGGGTGGGGGAAGCACCATTGGCCGTCCGAATCAGGCATCGAGACAGACGGACGAGGGGAACAATATTATCACTCCAAGGACCCCATGGGGGCAATACAGCAAATACCATATTAAATAACCCTGTAGGCCAAGCAGAGGGAGACGGGGATCAGAAACAGCCTAGGGCTCCAACCCACTCTTACAGGCAACCAGGGGCAGGGAGCTGGGGTCAACCAGCTGCCTCTGATTTCCAGCAGGGCTCAGGGCTGGAAGATTTGAGGTTTAGACCTCCCATCCTCTTAGGGCATACTGAGACATGGCTGGGCAGGGGTCCCTAAAGCCCCTCACCCAACCTGTGCTGTGGAAAAACTCCAATGATAACTGGAAGAGGAGGTCAAGGCTTAGAGCCTGGATTTTGTACGGGAAAATGCCTCTCCCTCCACCCCTTCCTCAGCCAAAGCCACAGGCCAGGGAGAAGGAACACAGGGTGCTGGGCCTCAGTTTCCCCTCCGGGCCCTCACCTGCCCGCACTCTCCTGCAAATGCCCCTAGGCTCCAAGGGTCTCCTTCAGCGCCTCTTTGCCATGCATGTGCTTGAACTTCCGGTGCTTCCCCTTGGGGGGCCGGCGGACTCGCACCGTCCGAATGGTCACCCGAGTTTGGGGCGTCCTGGCTGCTTGAGAGAAAGAAAGGTCTGGTTAGCAGGTGGATGAACGCTGGCAGGGAGTTGGGGGTGTCTATCCCCTTGACTAAGGCCTGCCACAGACCTCCCCATATCCTCTGGGCTGAGAGAAGGGGTGGGAGGGGAGTCTAGATTTGAAGCCAGCCAGACCTCCTGGGTTCAAATCCCAACTCCATCGCTCACCAGCTGTACCTTAGGGACAATTACTGAACCATTCTGTGCCTCTGCTTCCCCATCTGTGAAATGGGGATAACAAACTGCCCACCTCATAGGACTAGTGGAAGGAATAACTGACAATATGCTGGCAAACACAGAGGGGAGCAGATGAACTCTGGCCTCAAGCTCTTTGTCATTACCCCACTGATATGCCCCTGATTTCCACGCCCCTTGTACCTGGACTGGACTTGGATCTCTTAACCAATTTAATGAGGCAGACTGGTGCTGGTCAGTTCCAGGCATGAGCCTTAAGAAGGCCTGGCAGCTCCCACCTTTGCACTTTGGGGAACCCTGTGCTGTCACGTAAGAAGTCTGGCTCGCCTGCTGGGGTTGACACATGTGGGAGCCACATGGGGAGGAGGCCCTGGACTACAGGGAGAGGGATAGAGGCCCAGCTCTCCTAGTGCAGCCTCCAGATAACTGACTGCAACTGCAAGAGATGCCACCAGGACCACCCAGCTGAGCACAGCCAACCCAGACTGAGAGAGCATAGAAAATGACTATTGTCTTAAGCCACTAAGTTTAGAGAAGTGATCAGTAAATAGCAGCTACTCTTATTCACTTGTTTATTTTTTCCTTCCTTTGACCCCCTACTGAGGTTTCCTCCCACCAACCTCAGCCTCTTCCGGTCATGGGATGGGGGAGCCACTAGGCTTCGGGCATAACCACACCCCTCCACAACTGACCTGGGCCTTTCCCTCCGTTGTACCTGTCATCTGCCTGGCCCTAGCCACTCCGAGAGGCAGTACAGTTGGGTGGGCCAGACCACCTGGGTCCAAACTGGGCTCTCCCAGGTGTTAGCTGTATGCTTCGGGGAAAGTCACATACACTCTCTGTGCCTCAATTCCCACATCTTTAAAACTGAGAACAGCAGCCCTGGCTCCCTAGGTTTAGGAGATAATACATGGAAATCGCCAGAAACCCTTAGCTAGCATGCACCTGTCAAAGTTCTAAGCTTACTTATCCTCACAGCAGGTATAGGTTTGTACAGTTAACAGATGAGGAAACTGAGACAGAAAGTCTGGGATTTGAATGCAGGGATCTGCCTCTGGAATCCATGCTTTCAACCACTGGGCTGTAAATCACAGTGCCTGCCAGTCTTGGTCAAGATTAGCACTTATGTCTCTCTTCCTCCTGGGCTACTAGGTAGACACCCTGGCAATCAAAGTTTTCTCTGCCAAGCTCAAGGCGTACCTCTTCCTGGGTGCCTCCAGAGTTCTCCCCAGCCCACCCAGCTACTTTGGGGCCAACACCTGACTTCCCACCTCACAGACACAGGCTCCCATGAGGCAGTTACCCCACTGCTGCAAGGAGGAAATTTAGGGACTCAGTGGGGTCTCAGGTCCTCACTTGAGGGAGGCTGCCCAAGAGGGCCATTGAAGGGCCAGAGACAGGGCCATCAGCAGGACGCTGGGCTGGGAAAAGCCTGAGCAATAGCTCGAGGTCATCACTCAGCTCATAAGTGACAGGGCAGAGATTTGAGCCCAGGAGGTCTGACAGTGACTATCACACGTGCCACACCACCAGCTGCCACAGGAACTGTCACCCAGGGCCAAAATGCTGAAACTAAAATGGCAAGACCTACATATCAAGTGGTTGAACATGCCTCCTAAGAAACTGGTTCAGAAAATCACATGAAACAAAGGCAGTGAAAAGAACCCCATTCTAAACATAAAGAATATAATTTTTCCTGAACATCAGTCATTCTCCATATTAACTCTACAAATAATTTACAACATGTCAGTTTGAAGCTGTCGAATTCTCAGCCTCCCTAGGTCATCCATGACTCAGCTCAGCTCTTAGAACAGAAGGAAGAGGCTGAGATGGCCCTGTCTTCAGGAGGCTTGTTAGTAAGAAATGACAGTGAGATTGTCCTGTCCCCTAACCAAAGAAAGTTATTGACAATCCAAACAGTCACTTGCATGATTTTTTTTTTTGTGTGGTACGCAGGCCTTTCACTGTTGTGGCCTCTCCCGTCGCGGAGCACAGGCTCCGGACGCGCAGGCTCAGCGGCCATGGCTCACGGGCCCAGCCGCTCCGTGGCATGTGGGATCTTCCCAGACAGGGGCGCGAACCCACGTCCCCTGCATGCGCCATGATTTTTTTATGCTCATCTAATCCTATTAACTTAATGAGTATCATTTGATCCTTACTTTTCTCCTCGAGGGACAAAAGGCAGCAAGATACAGTCAAAAGAACCCAAAACTAGGGCTTCCCTGGTGGCGGAGTGGTTGAGAGTCCGCCTGCCGATGCAGGGGACACGGGTTCGTGCCCCGGTCCAGGAAGATCCCACATGCCGCGGAGCGGCTGGGCCCGTGAGCCATGGCCGCTGAGCCTGCGCGTCCGGAGCCTGTGCTCCGCAACGGGAGAGGCCACAACAGTGAGAGGCCCGTGTCCCGAAAAAAAAAAAGAACCCAAAACTAGATGTTCCAAGACCTGGGTTCCAGGGTCAACTTTGCCGCTGTGCTACCTTCATGAAGTCCCTTAACCTCTCTGTGCTCCAGCAGCCCCATTAGTAACACTGAAGGACTGACTTGTAAGATCATCTCTAGCTCTAAAATTTTTAAATCCTTAAAAAAAAAAAAAAAAGATGAGGCAAGTTAAGAGCCAGTGACAGCTGTCAGGGTGAGGGAAGAGCCAAGAACAGAACTTCAGGATACCTGAATTCTAGCTATGCCCCTACCTGGAACTGGCTGTGTGACCTTGGGCAAGACCTCAGCTTATCTGGGCCTCAGGCACCTCCTCCATAAAATGTAGAGGAGGCAATTGGACCAGTTTTTTAGTCCCTTTCTACTCTTTAAGTCAAACTTGCCCCTGAAATTGTGAATTCGTGAAATTTAAGGACAGGAACAGAATTACAGCTCCAACTTATCCGTGCGTTTGAACCCTATCTGTCACATGCCTGCTACATTGTTGCCCAGCCTTTATTTGCATACCTCCCGGAACACAGAACTCACCACCTCACAAGGCAGGCAATTCCATCTTGGACTCCTGACTGATCACCAGCTTTTGCATATATGTAGTTAAAATCTCTCTCTGGTGATTTTCCACTCCGCTGGTCCTAATTCCCTCATCAAGGCTACAAGGAATTAGTTTGATTTCTCCTCCCCAGGACAAGTCGTCAAATATCTGGTTACGATATATGCCTTAGGGTGTTCTCTCTCATGGTTCCTCCCACCATTTCATGCACTCACAAAACAAAGTAGGGGGCTACGGTAGCAAGACTGGGATGGGGGCTGCTCTGGATGGGGCGGCCAGCAGACCTCTTGGAGGAGGTGACTTCTGACCTGAGACCCAAGTGAAGAGCAGAACCTAGGCTTGTGAAGAGCCAGGAGGAGTGAATTTCAGCCAGAGTGACGTGTACAAAGAAAGGCCCTGAGGCAGAAACTTATTTGGCCACTCAAACAGGCCAACCTGGCTGGGGTGGCATAAGTGAGGGGGACTGGTTGGCAACAAGGCCAGAGGGCCCACAGGGGGCTACATCCACACATAAGGCCTCCCAGGCAGGGGAGGAATCTGGATTGTTGTCAGTGACATGGAAAGCTTCAGGTGAACTTAACCAGGGGCCATGCCAGATCCAATTCCCCCAGCATGCCCCCGGCAGCTGCCATAGAAGAAGGGGGCTGAGCAATTAGTGGCAGACCCTGGATGGGCGGTTACCTCGCTGCTCCTGGGAACTCCCGGGACTTCGGGTCACGGGTCGTGCCACCACCGTCTCACACTTGCACGCCAGGTGGTCCTCCAAGGTCACCGTGGCCTTCTTAAAGGTTGGCTTCTTCCGTACAATCTCAATCTTTCTTACCTGGAAGACAGAACCACCAAAGTGCCTCCGTAAGACCACACTGGCAGGAGCCGAGAGAGCTGCCTGCCCGCTCTGCCACCCAGCATCCCCTGTGGTGATCTTTCCTCGAAAGCCTGGATTGCAGCAGGGTAGACGCTTTGGCCCAAACAATGGCAGGACCTTGCCCTCTGCTCTTCTCGTAGCTTTTCCATCAAAACAAGCCCTCCTGACCTGGTCTCCGGCAGCCCCCCTCAGATCCCCCAGAGAGGGAGAAAGGCATTTCCCGGTTAAGCGTGGGGCCTGTGGTGTCCTCATTCCCTGAGCGCCAGCCAAGGTCAGGGGCTGCAGCAGAGGCGGGGAGATGGTTGTCTGCAAGGAAGTGGGGGGAGGCTTTATCCAGGAGGGAGGCGGGAAGGGGGAGGTCAGCTGTCAGGTGTCCATCCACAGAGCTGGCAGTGTTGGGGACAGGAGATACCATGACAGTGGGTGCCGGTGTAGAAAGTGACATTGGTAATCTTGGGCCCAAGGCCCAGGCCTGGGATGGAAGGTGGGCACGAGGCAAGGCCACGGCTGACCATAGGGGAGGGGAGTGTGATGAGGTAGGCAGGGCACTTGGCAAGAGTAGGTGGGGAGCACCAAGCCGGCCCTGAGCCCTGGAGAGGCGTGCCCACCGCCCAGCAGCGGCTCGGCCCAGCCTGAGCTGGTGTGTGGGCGAGGCTGCCCCCAGGGGTGCAGAAACTTTTCCACATAAATCAGAAGACAGATGAGACTTCTCTGGCCCTGCCCTGCCCCGTGTGAGACCAGGAGCTCCCCAGGACGTCCTCTACTCTAAAATTTCCCTTGAGTCAGAGTGTACACCCAATCTTTCCAGAAAGGGGACAGGATTCAGCATTCTGACTCTCTGCTAGGGGCTGGCCCAGCTCTTGCAGGGTCTGTTGCCTGGAGGGGTCTCTCTGCCCTCCTTGCTAAAGACACGATCTGTCAAAGGGAGATGGGCGGGTGTTAAAGATGCTGGGGCACCTAGCTGAGCCTCTCTCTGTTTGGATTGAAGAAAACCGAGAGTTGTGAATAGGGGAGATCTTTGAGGGAAGTTAAACAGCTGCCCAGAACGTTCTGAGTGTCCGATATGTTTGTGGACCTGTCTGTTCCAGGGACGTTTGGGGATTTGATCCCTGTAAAGGAGGAGGCAGCATCCTTTACATATGGCCCCACCCCGGGGGCCTGTCTGTTGCTCATGGTCACCGCAGCCTGGACGGCCTCAGCGGACCCATGGGCGGCCTTTGCACTCCTGTCAGGAGGGAGCTTCTCAAGATCGGCCCTCTCTGGACGGAGCCCCGGAGCCCTCCAGGAAGGCCTTTGGACGCCCCTTGAAGCCTGGTCAGTGAGTCCCGCGCCCCCTACCCTCGGACTGGCTGAGGCCTGGGTACCTGAACGGGCCGCAGCTGCACCTGCGTGGGGCGGCACTGCACATTGCGGTTGTTGCAGCAGCCGGAGCAGCGCTGCACCTCCACGCAGGGCGGCCACACCAGGAAGTTGGCGTTGGTGCGGTCTATGAGGCGCCGCGAGATCTCGAACACCTCGGTGCGTGTCTTGCACTCGGCGATCACGGCTGGCTCAGCGACTGTCGGGGAACCTGGAGGGAGCGGGGACCTCCATCAGGGTGGTGGGCCTGTCCAGAAGCCCCACCAACAGGAAAGCTCAGCACGGAGCCCCTCTGGGACTGCTCGTCCTCAGAAACGCTGGCCTGTCCCACCTCCTTCAACCCCGGTGTGGAGGGTTACCAGCCACGGGACTTGGGCAGGCTGTTGACAGGCTTGAGGCCTCAGTTTCCCCACATGCAAAATGGGAATGATCAGGGACTTCCCCGGTGGCGCAGTGGTTAAGAATCCGCCTGCCAATGCAGGGGACACAGGTTCGAGCCCTGGTCCGGGAAGATGCCATATGCCGTGGAGAAACTAAGCCCGTGCGCCACAACTACTGAGCCTGCGCTCTAGAGCCTGCGAGCCACAACTACTGAGCCCGTGAGCCACAACTACTGAAGCCCGAGCGCCTAGAGCCCGTGCTCTGCCTCAAGAGAAGCCACCGCAATGAGAAGCCTGCGCACCGCAACGAAGACCCAATGCAGCCAAATGAATAAATAAAAATCGGGATGATGAGATCTACACCCCAAAACCACTGTAAGGGTCAAGTGAGATCATTCCGAGAGCGCTGGCCTGGGGTACACGTCAGTTTCCTCCTGCCAGCCCTCAACCATTTTATTCGATGATTTCACACATTCATGAGTTTGCCTGACATGTGGCCCTTACTTGTGTATTATCTTGTAGCCACTCTCACATTGCTGTTTACACTGTAATCTATTCTTACGTTTTTGCTTCTTTCAAGCCTCAGTCTCTTCACCTATGAAATGGGAAAATAACAGTTCCTATACTGTACTTGCCGATCAAAGGCGTAAGTGGAACTTGGCCTACAGCAGGCTTACAGTCAATGCTGGGGCGACTGTCATCAGTCATTATTCACATATAGAGGAACTGAGGCTCAGAGAGCTAAATTAGCTGCCCAAATTCACAGAGCAAACAGTGAAACTCAGGCCACCTGACTCTTATGTGGCGGGCCCCCCAGCCACGGTCTACAGAATTTGGGGGACTGCAGGTGGGCAGAGAGGAAGAGGGGCTTGGAGCGGGCACCCGCCTCCCTAAGAAAGCTTCTGTGGGACCCAGTGACCTGCACCCTCCTCTGCTTCACGCCTGCTGTCACAGGCATAGCACTTTGCTGCAGAGGAGACGTGCAGCCTGCCAGCGGCACTGGGTTCAAGCAAGAAGAGCCGCTTAGGATCCCAGCCCCACCACTTGCTAGCTGTGTGACCTCAGCTGCTTTTTTACCCTCTCTGGGCCCCAGTTTTCAACTCTATAAACTGGGGTTAATAATCTCTACCTCCAAGATTGAACTAATGAACCAATGAGGTTTTAACGAACTATATTTAGAAAACAGTGTGAGTCGGTGGGGGGAGGATGATGACTTAGCTGCTCGGTAGAGGGTATTTAAGGATGGTTGTGCTCCTTCAGTTCCACTCGGTCCTAAGTGTCAGCACGAAGGAGCAGGCCCTCCGGCCTCGGGCTGGCTGCATCCCCAATTCTTCCCTGGCCCCCACCTTTGAAAGGCCACCGTTCTCACCCTCAGTCTTACCCAGGCTCCTTCTCCCGCGGGATAAGCTACCCAGCTCGCCTCCAGAATGGGACCGGGTCAAATTCAGGTCCAGTTCAGCCCCGTCTTCATCTGTAAGAGGAGGTCAGACACACTCTGAAAACTGTTGGCTGGCTCGACCACGGCTCTGGGGGCTCTGATGTGGGTTCCAGGGCAGGCGGGAGGACTGCTTGCCTCCCCATCCCCGCACTGGCACAACCACGCCAGAAAACAGTCTCCCCTTCTGGCTCCCTGTAAACCTGAGGGTCCTAGCTCTGAGGAGGGGCCCCTCCAGACAAACCCCAGGGTAGCCATGGGGCCCAGAGGGTGGTGGGGCCCTGACTTCATCGCCAAGCGATCATCAGCCCCACTCCGGGCCCTTCAACCACATATTTGGACAGAACCCATGTCAATGGAGTTAAAAATAACCCACCCCCTTTGCTACTGTAAGAGAACCCTCCTTGGCCTCCAGGGCAGGGTGAGGACCCAGAGCTCTGAAGGCCAGTTTCCAGTGCCCCTCCACCCGGCGTTCCCATAGGAAGTGCTGAATGGAGAAATTCCCAGAATCCCCAGGGGGGACCGGCATGCCCTGGACACAGCCCCTCTGGAGCCCCGGACAATGGCCCAGTTGGGCGGGGAAGAGGGAGGGAAGGAGAGGGATGGGGGTGGAGGCTGAAGGCAGAGACAGAGGGCGAATAGCCAGGCCTGGTGGGGCAGGGGGTGGGTGTTGGGGGAGCGCTTGCCCTGTCCCCTTTTCGGCCCTAGTCTCTCTCCAGCCCCCAGTCTTTCACCGTGTTTGTCCCTCTGCCCCTAACCTCTTGCCCCACTTCTGCCCTAAGTTGTCCATTTATTCCTAAAGTCACAAACCACAGCTCCCTTGTCTATCCTGGGTGGCCCTCATCTCAGCATCGTTGGCACTCCTTGGACGCATCCCTCTCTCTAGAGATGGCTGCCGGAGCAGCTGCGGGAAGTGAGGGTTGCAGAACACGTGGAGCTCCTCATTGAATTGTGGGCAGCCCCTTCTATCTCTTGATGGCTGAAGCGCCAGCAAATAAACTATGGGGGTTGAGGACAAGCCCTGCTCCCTCCATGCAGCACCTCACGCTCCCGCTGTCTCCCCAGCCCACCGGCCCACTGGCCCTGCCCAGGACAAAGCTCCAGCTCAGCCGTGCAGGCTCCCAGTGGGTTCTGTTTGGAGGAGACTGTGCTATAACTGGTGCCTTTCCGTCTAGCCTACTGCTCCTGCGTCAGCACGTCTGTCTGTCCTTCTCACTCCCTTCCTTTCTCTCTGCCATCTCTGGAATGTCCCTGGTGGGGAGGAGATGGGGAAAAGATGTGCTTTGTGGAAAGGTTAAGTTGATTAGGAAAAAATAGCCACACGGTTGCCTTGAAACAGGCCCGCTATTGAAAACCTCATCTCGGAGCTCCTGACTCCCACCCGGGGTACACAGGGCCTGCCCGAGGGTGAGGGCCAAGGGCCTTGGGAAGAAACAGCAGAGAGGCTAAATTTGGAAGTTGCCCCATTGTGTTGACCAGGGCTGGCCAGTCGGGCATGGGGTGGGAGGTGTGGGAGACGTGGGGCGGGGGGCCTTGTGAACAATAGGTGGGCCCAGCTGGGGCCCCCTCCCGCCTGCCTCGACAGCCCCCAGCACAGGCGGGTTTGAAAGGGCCCGGGAATGCTTTTGAGAGGGAGCCAGGGGCCCAACGGGGAGAGGAAACAAAGGCAGGAAATGCTGTCCCCCGTAGATAGCAGTCTGGGCAACGATTACAAAGTGACAAAGAGACAAAACCCCAGAGGGAAGGGGAGCTGGGGGTGCAGGGGGGCTGCTGACCAGGGCTCCAGGGAACAGGCCAGAGGTTAGAATAGAATGGAATTTGCTCTGAAGGCAGCGTTTATAAATACATTCCCGACCCAGCCCGCCAGCCCCGCCACGTGTGTGCCACCAAGCACGTGCCCATGCGCTGAGCGCGCTCTTGGGCAAGGGCAGGGCTGCCCACTAGTGTGGGCCAGGTGTCCCCCCGGAGACCTTGGAGACTGGGCCTTCGGCCGGAGGGGCAGGGAGAGGGCCCCTCTGGCACCACCCTCCCCGGCTGAGTCCACACCCGGATGCACATTGGGCAGATGCCTTGGGTACCTTCTCCCTGGCCCCTCCTCTCGGCACCCCACCCTCTGCACCCCGCCAGAGCCACATGTGGGAGCTTCTCCCGCCACACCCCACATCCCAGGTAGCAACCCGTCCGCCTACTCAGCCCTGCCTGGGACAGGTGTGGCCAAGCCCTGCAGGGCTGCCACAGGCCTCTGGGTCTCTGGATGCCAAGGGATCGGGGATGCCCTTGCCAGATGCCCTGCCCCCCTTGGCAGCGGGGATACCCGCCCGCCTCCCCAGGACTCAGCGGAGGGCCAGAGCATGGGGCGAGGGTTCAATTCACCTCCAGAGTCTCCGTGCAGCAGGCGCTGGAGGTCATCGAAGGAACGAATGGAGTGGTCACTCAGCATCTCGTAGAGCTCCTCGGGAATGGGGTCCCCCTGCCAGGCAGACACAGGGGGGCCAAGTGAGCTGGGAGCAAGGGCTTCCCAGCCGTGGCCCTCTTCCCCCCAACACACACACTCCCTCCTATGGCAAGTTCCCATAGGGCCCCTTGGCCACGGACAAATGGACAGCCAGGCCGGGGCCAGGCAGGGGTCGGGGGTAGATTCCAGGCCTGACAACCAGGAGCACAAAGGCCCGGGACCAGAACCTGCGGAAGCCTCTAAGACGCAGCTCAGATCTGCATCCCTCCCCCGAGACAGAGCCTCAGCTTGCTTTAAGTTAGATTTGATTGTATGTATCTGTCCCCCCATCACAGTACAGGCTCTGGAGACTCCAACAATCTGATTTCTCTCTGCTTCCCCTCCACGCCTGACAGCTAAAGGCAGCCAGCATTTGTCATGGGAGATCGAATTATCCCCATTTGACAGAGGTAAAAACAGAGGCTCAAATAGGCGACATCCTTTGTCGGAATCCTACAGCCGATTATCAGCAGAACCTGCATTCAGATCCAAGTCTTTCTGAGGGCAGAGCCTGTACCCCCAGCCTCCTGGGTACACAAGGTGTTTAATAGATGCTTGAAGAGTTGGATGGTCTCAGGAGGCCACATGTACTATTTAATCTCTCACTCAAAAGAGGAGGGAAGGGAATCCTCAGATACAGCGGGGAAACCTGAAAGCTCACCAGTGCCCCATGCCCAACCAAACCCTATTTTTAGAGCCCCTCTGGCCTGTTGCCAAAAACACTTGAAACTTAATAAGCACTTTAACAGGCCCCATTTGGAGCCGGGCTTCCTCCAGGGAAATCACGGGTCCTACAATAACTGAGAGCAGCCCTCATAGGAATGTCACAGCCCTGTCCCCCATGGTCCAGGGAGACCTGAGGGGCTGATGCCAAAGGTCTTGAAAAAGAGGTGAGGGCCTCTTTCTTGTGCCTCGGGGCAAGGAAAATGCGCAAGATGTGCTGTGTGTCCGAACTCACACCCATGCAGACACATGCACGTGCACACGTAAACACACAGGAGGGCTCCGCCTTGTGGGAGGAGCCCCTGGGGAGGGTTTCAGCAGACCTGACTTACTACTGCCTGACCTTGGGTTACACAAGTCTGTGCCTCAGTTTCCCTGGATTAAGAAGGGAGGCGCCCCTGCTCGAGCTGGTGCACTGAACACTCCAAAGACTGGAGTGCTGAGAGGCTTCCCACAGGCTGCCTCGAGGAAGGAACGCCGTCCTCCCCCTGCCTCGTGGCCAGTCCCCGGGGTGCTCCCCGAAAGGTCTGTTAGGAGCCTGGTGACTGATCAGGTTCTAGCACTTATCAACACCTCCTCCAGGGGTCCCACCACACGTGGGCCTGGCCACTGGAGTCAGCCCTGGAGCCAGAAGGCCAGGGTGGAGTGTGGCCAGCTCCGCTCTTAAAGCAAATTCCTTGAGAGCTCTGAGCTGAGTTTCTTCATTCGCACGTGGAGCTTATAAGCCTGCCTGGTGCCTAGGGCGGTCGGGAGGTATGAAGGAGAGAAGGGTGGGGGGTCTAGCAGTAAGCTTGGCTGGGAGCTGGGGTTCACGACGGCACAGCCGGGAAACCAGGGGATGCGTGTGTGAGATGGGGAGGGATGTCAACTCAGCTGCCCCTCACTTTCCTCTCCCACCTCCACGTGGCCTGCCTCCTCCAACCCAGAGAGACCACGCCTTTGGTGGTCTCCAAATGTGGACACAGGACCCAACCCACGGAACGGAAAGCAGCTGGCTGGTCTCCAGTGGAGCCCAGGGCAGCCCACTGCCCCTGAGGGTTTTGTCTGCCCCAGATCTGGTAGCCCAAAGAGCAGGATTTCACCTCTGCCGCTACTAACCTCCCCGTGAACTCAGGTTGGCCACCGCCCCTCTCTGATCCTGGCTCTCAGTTGCAAATTGAAGGGGTTGAAAACATTTGATTCAATTCTAATTCTGCCTGGGGTTCTCAGGGTGGGGTCCCCAGCCAGGTCTGCCAGGCTGCGTAATGATTCAATTAACCTCCCAGGAGAGGGGCCCAAAGGCCCAGGACCAAATGGCGCATAGCACTCGTGCCAAGACCTCCTTGCCCCTGGAGAGCTGGCTGCCGCTGCTGCTGCCGGCCAAGGCAGAGTAGGCAGACTCCCAAACAGGCCTACCTAGCAGATGCCCCAGACCCAGCCTATGATGCAACGGAGATGCCGTCTCATGGAAACAAACCCACAACCTCCCAGGCTGAGCGGGGAAGAGCCCAGGATACAGACAGGAGAGGTGAGAGAAGCACACAGTAGGTGCTCGATAAATACCGGTAAAATGCATGAAGGGCTCTCCCCTTGTCTCTGGAGTTGTCTCCTGTATGATTCTCCCCCTCCTCCACCAGGAGGACCACCCCCGAGCACACTGCCTCCTAAAGAGTCCACTTTCTTCTAAGCAGAGATGCAATTCCTGCACGTGCTTTTCAGTAATTTGGCCACTGGATGCCCAGAACACCCTGAGAGCCCCTGGATTTGACACTAATATCACAGCTAACTTCTGTGAAGTGCTAACTACAGGCCAGACACCAACTACCAACCCCAAGAGGCTGGCGCTTTTTGTATTCCCATCTTCCAGATGAGGAAGCTGAGGCTTAGAAAAATTCAGTAAACAGCTACAGGTCTACACGACTCGTAAGTGGCAGAGTGGGCCCCTCTCTCCCAGTGCCATGGAGCTGCCTGGGCATTAACCTCAGTTTCTGTCAGCTCCCCACCCTGCAGGGGTCATGAACAGCAGTTCTCAATCAGGGGCGGGTGGGCCCCCGGGGGACACTGGTCATGTCTGGAGGCATTTTTGGTGGTTATAAATAGAGGAATGCTACTGGCATCTAGTAGGTGGAGGCGAGTGAGGCTGCTAAACATCCTTCGATGCACAGGACAGCCTCCACAATAAAAAATTCTCTGGTCCCAAACATTCACAGTGAAGAGATGGAAAAGCTCTGCAGAAGGCAAAGCAAGGGCTTCAGCTGCCAGGGAAACCTGGGTTGTCGGAGTCAGGCTTTTAACAACCTAAAACCTCAGCTTCTTTTTTTTTTAAGTCAAACTTTTTATTGAAGTGTAACATACACACATTAAAGTACAGAGGTCATAAGTATACAGCTTAATTAATTTTCACAAAGTAAACACATACCTTGAGAAATAAAGAGACCATCCCAGCACCTGAGATGCTCTCCTTGCATCTCCTCTTAGTCCCAACTCCTTTTAAGGGTGGCTACTATCCCATTTTCTATCACTGTTAGGTTTGTCTGATTCTGAACTATGTTCTCTTTGGTAATGGGCTTCTTTGTTCAACATTATATTTGTGAGACTTATCCAGGTTGCTGCACTTAGTAGTGGTTCATTCATTTACATTCTATTAAATAAGTATTCTACAATTTTTTCATACGTTTTACTCGATATATTTTTGGGTTGTCTCCATTTTGAGGCTATTATGAACAGGGCTGTTATTAAAATTCTTATATTTCTCTTTGGGTGCATATTAGTATAATTCAAATTAAATAACGGGCGATGGTTGCATAACTCTATGAATTCTGAATTGCCAATTTCTGCAAAGAAGCCAGTTGGGATTTTGATAGAAATTGAGCAGAATGTGTAGGTCAGTTTGAAGATTAATGCCATCCTAACAGTATTTACTATCCTAACCCATGAACGTGGATGTCATTCATTTTATTTAGATATTTTAAAATTTCTTTCAACAATGCTTTGTACTTTTCAATGTATAAATCTTACACTCCTTTTGTTAATTTTATTCCTAAGTATATTATTCTTATTGATGCTATGATAAATGGAATTGCTTTCTTTTTTTTTTTTTTTTTTTAAACATCTTGATTGGAGTATAATAGCACAGGGAGATCAGCTCCGTGCTTTGTGACCACCTAGAGGAGTGGGATAGGGAGGGTGGGAGGGAGACGCAAGAGGGAGGGGATATGGTGATATACGTATACATATGGCTGATTCACTTTGTTATACAGCAGAAACTAACACAACCTCCGCTTCTTTATCTTTTAAATGGGGCTAATAATACCTCAGCGGCATTATTGGGAGGCGGAATCGCACCTAGCAGAGCAGCCCGCAAATGATGGGTAGTTAATGAGCCCTGCTGTGATCCCCATGCATTCCTTCAGTGTGGCTCCTTGCGGGCAGCAGCGAGCAGCACGCATGCGCGGGGCCTGCAGTGCAGGACATTTTTGAGGATGATAGTGGGTAGGTGGAGAGTATGTGGCTTTGCATTATCCCCTGTGCCGAGCCACAGGAAATGACACCTGAGCCCCACACTGGCACTTGCCTCGGGCCGTGTGGGCTGGTGGGTGGGTCACTTCCGGGGCTGGAGGTGGCTGAGAGGTGGGCAAATTCAGCCTGTGGTCAGCTCCAGGATGCAATGCCCTGGGAGAGACT
The DNA here is from genome assembly GCF_000442215.2 of Lipotes vexillifer. NCBI lineage: Eukaryota > Metazoa > Chordata > Mammalia > Artiodactyla > Lipotidae > Lipotes > Lipotes vexillifer. Next base: position 9,623,042 of record NW_006780611.1, on the reverse strand, counting down.
CACATGGGCACCTGCTGGGGGTCAGAGGTTACTCGAGGTGTGGGAGGGTGAGCAGCCCGGAGCCCGGGTTTCCGGGGCACAGGTTCTAGAAGCCTCCTTAGGGTGGGCAGCTCCCCCTCGGAGATAGGAAAGGAGGCCTGGCACCCTGATGAAGCTGCCCCAGATCTCAGGCCTGGGGTTCCTGGCAGGGCGAGGGCGTGGCAAGAAGGCAGCTGGGGCACAGCCAGCCGTGGGAGCCAAGGCAAACAGCCTCCTCCCCACCTCACCCCCAACGCCAGCTGCACAAGGTAGGAAGGGCACAAGCTAGCTGAGGCCAGGTGAATTACCTGCTCCCAGCCGGGCTGGCAGATTAAAGGGGCTTGGACCCCACCCTCTGCCTGGGCCCCAGCTGTACACACAGATATACACTCCCCAGCCTGCCTGCCGTTCAGCTGAGGGAGACAACACGGGCTTGGCCCAAGCAAGCAGGGGCGTTGTCCGTGGCTGGCAGAGGGAGAAGGCCTCAGAGCGCCCGCCTGCCTGGGAGTCTCAGGCCTGACTGAGAGTCAATGCCAAAGCCAAGCCCTTTGAAGAAGCCTTCTCTGGGCAGACACCGCAGAAGCCATTTAGAACCAGCCTTTCCCACCTAGCATTTCCCTGCCGTATTGCCCCTGGGACCCTCCGCTATTCCTGTTAGCCCAGCCCCCCATTGGGCTCCCGCGTCTCCCTCCAGCAGAAAAACTGTTAGACCAGGAAGAGAGAGGCCGGGGCAGCAATTACAATCCTGGCAGCGCATCGCAATCGCTCACCCAGCCAACCCTGGTCCCAACTCCCAGCACCGAGTGGGGCCCAGGAATCTGCATTTTCAAAAGGCCAGGTAATTCTGCTGCTCTTGGGGAACTCTGAGCTGATCCAACCTCCTCATTTTTTTTTTTTTTTTTGGTAGGTGGTATAAACTGAGGCCCAGCTCAAGCTACCCAGAACCTTTGCAATCTAATTTTCCTTCTGTTTCTTTCTCTCTATCCAGTCTAATCTTGGCAGTCCAAGTACCAAGACATGGAAAAGAAAGAAGTGCTTGTCTCTCAAGATGGGGGTGGGGGGAGGGAGAGATGCAGGGGGACTCGAAGATGCCTACTGGAGTGCAGCATGGCTACGTTGGGCTGCCCTGCGGGAGGACTGAATGAGGCCGAGTTTATAAAGCACTTAGCAAGCCCTAGATACATGTCTGGTCCTTCCCTCCCCGCCCCCGCAAGGATTCACTGTCCTTTCCACAAATATTTACAGATTATGCACCATGGGCCAGGCACCGTTCTAAGCAGGGGAGACAGTGGTGACCAGGACAAAAGCTCTCTAGGGGAGTTTATACTCTGGTGAGGAAAAACATATAATAAACAACTAAATAAATCAGAAAATGAAAATAGTTGTGCTAGAAGGGCATTTCAGTGGGGAGGGGGTGGTGAGGGAAAACTCTGAAAGGGACTTATGAGGCCCATGGCAAGCACCGCTTTACACTC
>NW_006780611.1:9620299-9621539 GCF_000442215.2 Lipotes vexillifer | reverse complement strand
CACACCTGCTGAATCAATCTCTCTCACATACACAAACACTGTTCCTAGGTCTTGCACCAGAGCCTCCAAATTCTGTTTGATCCTAACCTGCAGCAAGTCAGTCTCCCACTATCTAAGGCCATTAGCAAACCAGAAAGAAGCTGGGTGATTGAAGGTCTGCGGGCCCCTTCACTCCTTCTCGGCAGAAGGGTGCAGAGGCCAGAGACATCACATGACAAGGAGGGACACCCTCCCGGAAGCCAGCTCAGCGGATGGAGACTGGACCTTATGGGCCTCAGCCGACCCTCAGCCAGGCCCCACCTCAGAGCTCCCCATCCCTCCTTCCCAGCTGCTGAGGCCTCCACCTGAGGCTCGGTACAAGCGTGCCAAGGACATGGCCAACCCCAAGGCGACCTCCACCAGCAAGCCCTTTAGGTCTCCTCCCTTAGAGACTCCTGAGGCTCACTCAGGCTCTGCAGGAAATTGCTTCGTAAACTGCAAAGCACTACACAACTGTGGCTTCCTGAAGGCCATGTTCAAGGATGCTGTGATTCACGTGAGGAGAAAGGCACCAGCTTCCGTGCCGTGCCGTAGCCTCCCCACCAAACACACATACCCCTGGAGGTCTGGAAAAGGAGGAGGAGGTGCTGGATGAAGCTGGAAATGGAAAGGGCAGGCCTGGAAGGCCTTCTCCAGCTGTCACCCAGCCTCTCCAGAGCGGGCTGGGATCCCCAAAGAGGACAGAACAGTCAGGGGTGGGAAACCCCCTCAGCCATTCAGGGTCATCCAGTCTTGGAGGTTCAAAGAAGGGCTTATTTGAAGGGAGAAACACTCTGAACATCACAGCGCCCCCCATTATCGGCCACGTGAGCATGGTTTTAAAAAAGCAATCACAGAAGGATAGTGCTTGAGGGGCTTCGAGCTGATCTGACCAGGCAAAAACCAGTGGGTGCTGTGGAGCCGGGACCTGACAGGAGGGTCCCCTGTTTCCATTCCCTCATAGTACCCAGGAAGGAAACGGGGTCGCTGCAGAGATAACTAGGTTCCAAGGCCCACGGTGGGCTCACCTGTTGCGCGGGGGTGGGCACCTGGTGCATGGGGGTATAGGGGCCGTGCGTGCCTATGTGCGTGCGTAGGTGTGCGCGCACGTGTGCTCAGGCTGCGTGTTCGGGGGCCGTGCGTACGTGTGTGTGCGGTGCGCGCGCGTGTGCCCCGCGTGTGCACGGGCGTGGCGGCGGCGGCGGGCGCGCGACCCGGCCGC
>NW_006780611.1:9589668-9620093 GCF_000442215.2 Lipotes vexillifer | reverse complement strand
ACGCCCTGGCACCGGGCCCAGCCCCCAGACCCCGCGGCGAGGCAAAGCGGCAGCTGGGGCCGGCCGGCGCCCCCCTTCGCAACAGCTGGACGCGGCCCGGGGGGCTGCGGGAGCGGAGAGGAGGGGGCGTCGGGAGGAGCCTGTAGGCTGCCGGGCTGAGCCCCGCGTCCTCCCTCCCGGGTGCTGGCCGCAGGGGGTGGCCGCGGAAGGGCGGGGCCCCGGGGCGGGCTGCCGGCGGCCCTCGAGGAGCCCCGAGAACAAAAGGAGACGGCGACGGCTCCTCCGTGGTCAAAACAACCTGCGCTGGCGGCGGCCCAAGGCCCGCAGCGGCCTCGGAGCTCTTCACCTTAACCCCTTCGCCGCCGCCGCCTCCTTCCTAAGCCTCGTCGGAGGCCGAGAGGGGCCGGCCCTCCGCGGGAGCAGGCGAAGTGCGGGCTGCCGGCCGCGGCAGAGCAGGGGCGGGACGGGGCCCAGGCACGCGCCGCGCTCCCCGCTGCCCTCTTCTCCCCGGCACCTCGCGCCTCCTCCCTGCCCCGCCCCCTTTCCCACCTGGATTCCGGGTAGACTTGCCAACTCACTGCTACGTGAGGCTGGGAGGGGTGCGGGGGACTCAATACAATCTGATAGCTCCCGCAGACGTTTTTACACCCCAGCTCTGCTAGGCTCTTACAGGCGGCGCGCTCCGCACCCTGCGAGCGGGGGAGAGAGGTGCGTTCTCTCGCAGGGTGCGGGCGCAGGTATGGCGCGACCTCAGGCACACACCGCCCCGGGGGCTGGATTCCCTAAGACCCCCACTCCTCCCCTAATCCCAAGTGCCCAAAACCTGTCTCGGCACCCACTGCGCCCAAGACACAGGCTGCTCCTGCACCGCACTCTGGGGCCGGGCAAGACCTGCACGGGCCCCGAGGGCACCCAGCCCGACCGGGAGCTGGAGCCAGGGTGGGACGGACACCCCCGCCGAAGACTGGAGTGGCTGCCACCACCGGTGCGCGAGCTCGAGCTCGCGCCTCCCGTGCAAGCCGGGTCCGGGACAGGACCTAAGCTGTAGCCGAAGTGGGCTCGGGAGGACGCGCTGCCTGCTGCCTCGGCACCACCCCAGCCCTCTCCCTTGGGCTAGGGGGCTTATTCTCGGGTTCCTGAGGGGTGGGATACAGGACCACACACACCTTCCCCTGACGCCTAAAAGCTCGGAGATCTGAGATCGCCCCTGGGAAAGAAAGGCACCGCTGCCCCCTCCTCTTAGAGCCTGGCTCCTCCCGGACCTCGCGTCCCAGCCCTCGGAGGTCACCTAGCGCCCGGCGCCAGACCCAGGGGCTGCATGGGTCCAAAGTTCACTGCAGTGAAAGGAGGGGGCGATCAGGGGGTAAGGGTCGGGGGTAATGAATGAAGCGAAGCAGCCCCAGCCGCCGTCGCAACTCACCTCGGCGCTGACCAGACGCAGGTAGCAGCAGAGAGACAGGAAGAGCGCCCAGCAGCGATTCATGCCGACTCCGGGCCCGGCCCCGCGGGGCCCCGGACGCGTGGACCGAGCGCGCCGCCCCCGCGGCCAGGGTGGGGGGCGGGGGCTGGGGAGGGAGGTGGGCTCTGCTCGGGTCTGCGGCGATCAGGCGCTCAGGCCGCTGCAGCCGCCGCCGCGGCTCACCCGCATGGCCCCCGGGCGCCGCCGCCCCCAGCCCGGGCTCCGTCGTTGGGGGGTTGGGGAGGACCTGGGCGCCGGACCAGGGTCCGAGGCCGCTACCTGGGCGGATCCCGAGCCCGAGCGAGCATCCACGGCCGGGGGGCTGCGTCGCGAACCAGCCGAGGCGTCTAGCCGTGTGGGGGCGCCCAGGGGACTCCAACCTCGAAGAGGAAAAAGAACACGGCAGTCGATGGTTCGTCGTCGCTAGCCGGCTAAAGGCGTTTTCCTCTGCCCGCCGGCTTAGGTTTTTTGCAACATTTTCTGGAAAGGCCCCCGAAGTCGGAAAGCGCAGAGCTGGGCACCTCAAAGCCAAAGTCTCCCCCAAAAAACTTTTTCCAAAGTTGGCTTTGCAGCGGCGGCTCGAGTACCCGGGCAGGGAGAGGTGCAAACTCCCGCCCGGGCCGGGTGGGGGGGCCGGAGCGTGTGCGCCCTGGCGCGGGGCCCGGGCGGCGGGCACGGCTGCTCCGCGCGCGCGTCGTGCCCGCTGCGCGCTGGACCGGGCCCGGCAGACAGGTGGACGCGGCGCGAGTCGGTCGGTCCGTCTGCCCGCCCGCTCGCCGCTCTGGGCGTCCTCTACGGGCTGCGAGTTGGCGGCTGCTCCGGCTTCCTCTTTGCAACGAGGCTGGAGGGTGGGCTTTTTTCCCCCTTTTTGCGCGTGTGTGTCTGTGTGTGCGCGCAAAATATCCCTATCTCGGGAATGAAAGATGGGCGCTGGCGGCCAGAGGGGAGCCCTCAGGGAGGCAGCGGGGGAGGCTGCGGGCGCACGGGGAGGCAGGCGGGCTGCTCCCAGCGGCAGGAGGAGAAGTTGCCACCCTTTCAGCTGTTCCGGCCTTTATAAAGGAGAAGGGAGAGTGCGAGAGGTGGGTGGAGACAGCCTTTCCTCTTCTGGCCGGGAGTCGGTACCGGGAGGGGGGGGAAGGGGGGCGGGAGCTCCTGGAGGGCCTGAGGCGATGATGGGGTGCCTAGGGGTTGGCAAAAGCCCAGCAGCCCCTCCGCCTAGAAATCCGGTCCCTGGGAAGGTAGAACTAGGAGCAACCAAACGCTGGGCCTCTCAGCACAGTGTCTGTGGCCTGGTTTCTAGCCCACGTGGTTGGGGGCAGGGGTGTCTCCAAGGCCGCTGGCTTGCAGAAGTGCAAGCCCGCACCTCCAGGACCAGACATTTGCACCGTAGCACAGGCATGGTGGCGAAGGGCTCAGGCTCTGCAGATCCTGCCCTGGTGCTGAGTAGCTGGGTCACCTTGGGCAAGTCACTTCCTTTCTGTGCTCCTCCATCTTGCCTCACAGTGGGACAGGGTGATCGTGAGGACTTAATGGCAGAAAGGGCAAAAAGCATCCAGCCCCCAAAAAGCCACAAGGTGATCACACAAACCCTGCAGCCAGTACCATTCAGCTGAAAGCTGGGTGCACGTCTCCTCCTCCTAGCTGGTTGCCTGGCACACGACAGGCGTTGCTGGCATTGGTTGAATTTGAATTTGTTGAACTGCAGAGTCACACAAACCTCCACAACCCTGCAGCATCCTTGCAGGGCCGCCATCATGATCCTCCTGTCACCCTGATGTTTACTGCCTCTCTCAGCCCACAGGTTGGAGACCCAGGGCCCCCCACCCAGGCCAGCATTCATGCAGTTAACGCCTTCCGCCCCCCAGCTCCGGGAGCTGCTAGGTCCCTTCCTTCGGCAGTCATACGCTGACAGTCACAGAGTCACACGCTCGCACGCTGAGCCCAGCACCCACCACGAGACCCACTCGCCGCATCACCCGGCTCCTGGCTTTAGGACACCTTTATCTGGTCCCGTTGTGCTGTCTGTGTCATCTGCCCTTTGTACCCAAACATCCCTACGGGGTGGCAGCCTGCTCCTCACATGTGCACACACCCTTAGTCACTGAGACAGGCACACTCACCGTCTCTTCATGAATTGTCTTCTTGGCCCTGAGCGGGGGCAGCAGGGAGGGCGGATGTCCCAGGAGGGCCTCTCTACAAACAGCCACACGCACCCGCCCTCTGCCCATTACTGCCTAGGCAGCATGGCACAGTGGCCAAGAGGCGGGCCAGGGGCAGGTCACCTTGGTTCAAATACTGCAACGGCCACTTGCTGGCCAACTTCTCAGTCCCTCAATTTCCTGCCCTATACACTGGAGAGACAACTATAATTGGAGGGAGGGAGGGATTTCCAAGAGGCATGGGAAATTTTTAGGGGTGGTGGAAATGTTTGTCATCCTTGCTGGTGATGATGAGTTCACGAGTGTTCACACATATCTAGACTGATAAGTGCTTTATTGTAGCTCAATACAGTTGTAGAAAGATTTCCATCTACTTCATAGAGTGGTCTGGAGGCTCAGATGAAATAATCCACATGGAAGCACAGAGCAGGGTGCCTGGCACATGGAGTACGTCACTCCTTCGACAAAGCTTTTGCGTGTTCCCTTGGACACCGGAACAGACACTGTTCCAGGCACTGGGGAGACGGCATGATGCCGATATCTGCCCTGGAGGAGCCCCCATATGCAGAAGGACAGACAGATGCATAAACAGATAAATTAGGAGACAGGGTGACAAGGGAAATGGGGTGGGGGAGATAGGAAGATAATCCCCAAACACAAGATCTGAAGTCTAGAGACTTAGAGATAAAACGCTGCTCCACTGGACAACTAGGTGTTCTTGATCTGTATCCTTATTTATAATTGACAATAGCTACCACTATTATTATTGAGGTGTCCTTACGGTTGGTAGTGTTCTTCTTACTCTGCATCTAGTTTCTCGATGCTCCAATGGGATATGTTTACTCTCATGAATGGAGACATCAAAGCACAGAGAGGTGAAGCAACTTGTTCAAGGTCACATAGCCACAGAGTTCAGGGTCACATAGTGGTGGAGTCAGGACTGGAACCCAAGTAGTCCAGCTGCAGAGCCCACACACTCGCTTCAGCCACCATGCTGTGCTGTGTCCTGGCGGCGATGACGATGACAGCAATGACACTTCCTACACAGGGCTTCGGTGAGCATCAAACACACGAATACCTGCAAAAGCACTTTGCCAGCTGAGAGTGCTGGACCAATGTGCGCTCTGACTCACATACAAAGTGCTGTAGGAGCACAACGAGGGAGCACACAGCTCGGCCTCAGGGGGGATGTGATGGGGGAGGGCTCCTGGGAGCGGCAGCATGGAGCACCTACGGTTTGCGGGCCCTGTGTCAAGCACTGGGAAATGGAAAGGGGAAGGAGAGCCAGTCCTGGCACTCTGGGACCGCCAGGCTCTTGAGTGAGGCAGACGTAAATTGAGATGGCTTTGCGCACTGGTTAGAAGCAGCAGGACTGGGACAGCAAAGGCAGCAAGGACCACATGGCACCTGGGCCTGAATGCCGTGCTGAGCAGAACCCCTTTCCTGTAGCACCTCTCCTTGCAGGCACCATGCCCATGTTGGGGGTGGGGGAAGAACACCCCCTCCTTTTCCTCCTGTCAGGCTCGGCTTAGCCGACACCTCCTCCAGGAAGAACCCCCAGACTTGGTGCTCGCTCTGGGTCCCCAGAGCACGTCCCCCACAGTATTGTCATTGTCCATATATGTGTCTAGCACTAGACTGACACCCATTCCAGCTCCTACCGTACAATAGTTGCTCAATAAATGTCTGCTGAAGGAACGAATGAATGAGTAAATATCTTGCCTGTTTCTTCCTGGCCTGTTGGTTCCACCCGTCTGAAGGGTGGAACGAGTTGCGGGGGGGGGGGGGCTTGTAATATGAGCCTCTAAACTGAGACGCACAGGATATCTGAGGGGCACTGCCCTCACAGACCCCGGGAAGACCTCAACCCATCTATGGCACTGGGGCTGCTGAGGAATCAGGCTTTCCAGGAGGGCTGGGAGCAGGTTTTGCAGGGTGGGGGGCCACACTCCCATAACTCTCACCCCTTCCACTCCCAGTAGGTCTGAGTCACATGGAAAACCGAGGGGCCACAGCCCTCAGCTAGGTGCTGGAGGGGACCTGCCCAAGGCTGGGGGCTTCTGGACTGCGTTTAGAGCAATCTAAGCTCTCGTCCGTTTAAAGCATCTCACACCATGGGATGGGGGGCCAGGGGCTGAGGAAAGAGCTGGCTTCAATCCCGCGGGCAGACTTGTGCCCTCAAGTCCAGAAGGGTGGGGATGTTGTGTCCTGGGCATCACCGCTCTGCTGCGGGAGCCCTGGGAACACCCATGCCAGGCAAGTTTGCTTTTCCCAGCTTGACGGAAGAGGAACTGGACCTCCAAACTGGGAACAGTCCAAGGCCAGGCCACAAATGGCCTGAGACCCCAGCCCAGGCTGTATGATGGCAAAGTGCATCCTCTATGCCCACGCCCTGTAGCTGCCATCAGCTCCCCCAGCCCCCCCAGATGAGGAAACGGAGGCTTAGAAAGGGCAAGGGACAAGGCTTCCCAGCAAAGACTGCCTGGGTTCAAAGCCCCCGCTCTACCATTTACTAGCCTGTGACCTTGAACAAGTCACTCGACCTTTCTGAGCCTCAGTTTCCTCATCTGTAAAACGTGGATGACTATAGTAATTACCTTATGGAGTGAAATGAGTTACAACACATCCTGTGTGGAAAGCAGGAGTGGGCAGTCCAAGTATGTTGTCGGTTATTCCTGTGATCATTATTATCACTCCAAGCTGCACGCGTACGTGCACGCACACACCCACCTGTGAGTTCCAGGGGCAGGGCTAGGAGTGGAGCGCACAGCTGGGAAGGCCACAAGCCTGTCACCTTGGGGCGGGGGGCGGGGGTGGTGTCCTCACCTAGTGCCCCACCACTTCTGTTAGAGACCCCCCACCCTGGCGAGGCCCTGGCCACTGTGGCCGTGAGTAACAAGGAGGCAGAAGAGACCCCAGGAAGGCAGATAGCCAGACCCCCCACCCCCAGGCCTAGGGAAGCCTGGAGGAGCCCACCACACTGCCTCTGCGGCCTTGGGCCTTGTGTCCTGTATACAAAGGCAAGGGAAGCGTCGTGGTTGTTTTCCTGGGGCCAAGGCAATGCATTTTTAGCTCCTTCAGTCTCCAGACAAGGAAGAGGATGTTTGGACGGGCAGCTCTGATCTACCTGTCCTGGAAGCTGGCTGGAAATGGAGCGAAGCGCCCCAGGGTGAGGGGAGCTGGGCCAGACAGGCTGGGAGATGACCCCACCGGGGACCTGGTTGGCTCTCCCTTAGAGAAGGGTCCTTCTCACTGCACCTTCTGGTGCTCACCTGCTGGGCCTGGAGCACCCTGATAATTGTGACAACCTCACTTCCAGAGCATTCGCCCTGGGCCAGGCCCTGGGCCGAGAGTTTTACCAGAACTGAGAGCATTGAGGGAATTACAGCAATTATTACCATTTTAGCAGCAAAGGAACAAGGCTGGCTGTGTCCTTACCCGCCTCCTGGAGGGCTGGTGCTCTTGTCATCGTGTTCATACCTGGGGGAGGGGGCACTGAGGTTCGGAGAGGGATACTAGCTTGCCCAGCAAGGAAGTCACAGTGTCAGGATTTGAATCCAGGACTGTCATGCCAAAACCCACACTTTTGCCATCTCCCTCTTACATGATGCCTCCCTGTGTGGCCTGGATCAGAGCCGCCCAGCCTTTCATGTCACTTTGCACGCAGAAAAGTAAACAAATTTCACCAGCTAGATGAAGGAGGCTGTGCAGGGCTGGAGGCCGTGGCCCCAGGAACCCGCCCACCACCCCAGGGCCGGGAAGCTGCCTGCAAGATCTGGGTTAGCCAGCCCTCTCTGAATCAGGGTGTCCTGGCTGCCGGGTGCTGAAGATTTGACTAGGAATTCTGGAAGGGATGGGGACAGGCAGGTAACAGGCAGCCCCCCTTGGTGGGGGTCCAGCTAGGACAGCACACAGACCCTTACCAGCTTTCCAGAGGAATATATTTGCAACTGCAGGAAACATAAGGGGCCTGTGCAAAGAATGGGAACACAGCCACAGTGTAAAAGTCACAAGTTTTTCATCAATATTTATAAGAGTAAATGTTTACATGGCACTCACTTTCTTGGCAACTTGCTCCAAGCCCTTCAGGTGTATTCACTCAGTTAAGCCTCAAGAGAGGAGTTGTGATCACCCCATTTTACAGATGGGGAAACCAAGGCCTGGGGCAGCTCTGCAAGATCAGGGATGAGTGGGGGCAGAGCTGGGATTTGAACCTCGGCAGCTGGTGCCAGCATCACTCTCTGGATATCTATGCCCATCTGCCAGCCAGGCAAAGAGGAAAACACCCAAGTGCCCAGTTCACCTGAACCCTGCCCTCACTCACCCACAGATTTTGGCCTAGCTCCACCCCTCTCTGGGGAGGGCCCTCTGGTGGGCATTGGTCTGGACCCCTTGCTGAAGGAGCCTCATGAATGATGCCCCACCGTACCGGGCAGGGGACCCTAGAGGCTGCTAGACAGGGAATGCACGTGGGAGGTAGGCATGGTCCTGTCCTGGCCCTCCTGTCTCCCTTGCCTCAGCTTACCACCCGCATCCCCATCTCCCACCACCACCATTAGGAAGCTCCCCTTTGGGAGGAGGTCTGACACGGCTTCGATGTTCAAGACCCTGACCCCACAGTACAAGCCGCGGGCGTTCACAAGGGACATCTGAGGTTCAGAGACATCATGTGACTTGCCCAAAGTCACACAGTGAGTCAAGGACAGAAATGGGTGACAGTCTGCCAACTCCAGGGACCCCTGTCCCTCCTCTGCAGTGGAGAGGGCCCCCAGGGCGGTGATTCTGGAAGGGTGTTCCACGGGAGAGGGCCGTAAGCACATGGGTGGGAGGGAAAGGGCTGGGTGCGGCTGGGGTTCACAAGGAATAGCCGATGGCTTATTTTTACCCCAAATCACACCTTTACTCGTGGTATCCCCTTCATGCTCCTCTCCATCCCAGGTCTCACCCACTTCCTCACCCAGCCTGCCTGCCCGCTGGGAGCTTTTCCTGGGGGTGAGTTCTCTTCCCTTCCCCTAGCAAGTTGTCCCTTCCCACCACTGCCTGAGGGTCACTTGAGGCTATTGCCACATCCTTAGGTGTGTCTTAGGTCCTCACCAGGACGAGTTTCTTGAGGGCAGGGACTGTGAGCCGGGGTGGGGGTGCGGTGCTGGGTGCAGGAGGGAAGGGTTTGGATTGATGGACAAGGACCCTGCTGGGTAAGCCCCGCAGCCTGCCTTTGAGACCCAGCAGGTGCCAGTTACTGGCTGTGTGTCCTTGGGCAGGGCATCGACCTCTCTGAGCCTCAGTTTCTTCGTCTGGAATCTGGGATAGCCACATTTGCCTTGCAGGGCTCCTCTGAGGATGGAATGGTAGAAATGTTGCGAAGTCGCCAGCCCAGTGTCCGGCACTGCGCGCTTGCTTAACACGCAGTGTAGTTAGTACCTTTTCATCGTGGTCTAGACCTCCACCGTTGCTCCTCACATGAGGCCCACCAACCAGCAGCTGCATCCCCAGGGAGCTTGTTAGAAATGCACAGTGCCAGGCCTACCCTATACCTGCTGAGTCAGAATCTGAATTTTAAGAAGAGCCCTGGTGATCCATGTGCACAGTTTGAGGAGCACTGAATTAAAGCATGGGTCCAAAATGGCCCAACATCGTGATTTCACTGCTCAACCCCTGAACCACCTGACAATCCAGGGAGAGCAAAGTATATTATCCCCAGTCTACAGACAAGAAAACTGAGGCCTAGAGAGATCACACAACTTCCCTGATTCACATGATCAGGAGGTGGCCAAGGCAGATGTAAACCAGTGCTATGGGCTTCAGAGCTACACCTGCTGGGGTAGCCGTCCTGGGCCAGTCCAGTGCTGGGCTTGGAGAACAGTCCAGGACCTCAATGTGCTTATCTGCCTAATGGGGTCCCAACACAATCTGGCTGTGGGGAGTATGTTCAGACGAGCCCCGTGTGGTGGCCCGGAGTTGTCCTCACAGGGAATTGGGTGTTGAATTGCCAGCTCACCTCTCTGGAGCCCCCTGCCCTTGAGGGGCTTACAGGCTGAGGCAGGCAGGGGGAAGACAGAAAGACAGAGACAACTGTACAAACACCCTCAGGTGGTGCTTATATAAGTCAACAAGCAAACAGAGGGCAGCCCGGAGGGAGTGACTAATCGTCTTAATAGTAACCACCACGGCAGCGGACATAACACTCCCTGGCCACCAGGCACATCCCTGCTGAAGCCACGGAGTTGTCATCAATGGACCCAGTGGGAACTTGAGGCCCAAGGAAGCTGGGCCACCTTCCTCCTTCCTCCTCTCCCACCCCTGCTTCGGGGCTCTGACGGGATCTCCTTCATTCTTCCTTGGATGTGAACCGTGCGGAGGAGCCCAGAGTTCACAACCAGCCTCCACCACATCCCAGCTGTGTGACCCTCGGCTACTCCCTGACCTCTGGGCCATAGATGAGGATGATTCTGGAACCTTCCACATTTGGTCACGAGGTTAATCGGCAACTGAACGTAGGTGCTTAGCGCTGGGTAAACGGGAGCTGTGGGTTGTGATTCCCCTCACTTGGACGAGGCGGTCCCCACAGGTTGCCCCAGAGGGAAGCACCATGGGGATGACCATACCCTTATTACAGATGAGGAAACTGAGACTCAGAGAGGGAAACTGACTTCTCTAAGATCACCCTGCCTGTTAGAGTTGGAGCAAAGCAGGATTTGAACTTTAGTCACAGGACTCCCAGGGCAGTGCTCAAGGGGAGGGAAAAACAAAGGTCAGAAAGACAGACCCCTCCCCAAGTTCTACCCACCCAGAGTGAGATCTTTTCTCCTGTGGGCTCTGGTGCGGGGGCATGCGGAGATGGGCGTGTGTGTCTGTGTGATGTCGGGGGAGGACATGGGTCTGTGTGCATGTGGGCATCCGTGTGTGTCCATGAAAGCACAGAGGCCTGGGAGTCAGGGAAGACAAAAATGCCCTGGGCAGCCGGCGGTGGCCCACATGGGGGACATTCAGCACCAGCCCCCAAGGTCACTGGGGCCCTGTGTGCCGACATCCGGGGGGCTTCCCCTCCCAGAAGACCACCACAGGGTGGAGGGTGCATCTCGGCCTCCACCTATCATTTCTCCGTCCATCCCCCACCTCTCCCAGCTCCTTCCTGTTTTGATGGAAGGAAAAAATTTCAGCTTTTTCCTTCTTTATTTTTCCAGACGGGTGACTCGCTCTGGAAAGGAATTCCCCCCTCCCCAAACCATCATAATACCTATAAATCGATGCCATAGATACAGGCCCATCCTGTTGTGCTGGGATAGTCACCGCTATTTTTGGGCGCTTTATGGGGGTGGTAGCCCAGGGGAGGGGATATGGTGGGAGGGGGCTCACTTGTCTTCTCCCAGTCCACATTCCCCCTCCCAGGTTCCTCCCCTCCCCCACCCGTCCTGCCTGCCTGCGTTCTGGGAGGAGGGAAGGAAGCCTGCTTAGCCAGGGTATAAATAACTCAGGTGGTTACTCAGCTCCTGAGAACATGATAACATGAGTCATGATGTGAAATCAAGAGGCGCAGTGAACAGCCTTGGGCCGCCGCCCCAGGCAGGGCAGTGGTGCTGCAGGCAGAGATCTGGTGCCCGCAGACCCGCAGTGGGCAGAGCCCAGGAGAAGGGGCAAAGCTGCCATCCCACGCATGGTCTCAGACAAGCCTCTTCCTAGCTCAGACCCTCAGTTCACTCACCTGGAACATGGGGCAGGGTGGACTCGGTGGGCTTCATTCCCGAAGCCCTCCCTGAGCTGGGAAGAGGACGGAGAGCAGGGGCCAAGTTGTAAGCATCGAAGCATTGGGTCCTTTCCCTTCACCTGTCACAGTCAGTGGGAAGAGCAGGTCTCTTGGAACTTCTGGTCCCCTTCCCCCATTTCCAAGGCAGGGGGCCCAGGGAGTTCCCTGGGCCTCAATGGGACTTGCAGGATGGGTGGTGGGAGTTTAGACGGGAGTACAAGGTTCCTGGACACTTGGGCTGCTGAGCCTTCCCCCACCAGGGTGGCCGTGAACGAGGGACAATCCCCACCCTCTTTTGGCTGCCCGGCCGCGGTGTGGACATGAGGCATGGGTTCAGAAACAGGACACCCTCAAGGATCAGCAGCTTAGCCAGTGTGATCAGTGCAGGCAGCTAGGCCAGGCTGCTGGCCCAGCCCCGGGCTCTGGCAGGCGGGGGGTCAGAGGGCAGCCCCAGCCCACACTGCCTGCTTAGCCCAAGGAAGTCCTCAGCCTCAGGCTCATCTCCAGAGCAGGGCAGGCCTGGACCCCATGTTGCCATGGCGACAGGTTCTGGAGCCTGCGCAGGCTGAGCCACCCTTTCCTGTCCCCCTGTGGCTGCCTGGCCTGCTGGGGAGAGGGCTAAGCTGGGGAGAGGGCACTTGTCCTGGTGTGAGGGCCGCAGGCTGGGGGTACAGCTGATTGCTGTGGACCCTGGATGGGAGTCAGGATACAGGGCATCTATGTGGTCTTCGGCAACTCATTCCTTAAATCTGAGCCCCTCCCCGGCTGTAAAATGGCAGAGCAGTGGGGAAGACTAATGGCTGTCCTGGCTGTTGAGAGGGTCGCACAGCGGAGCAGCTGCGATCAGGGCTACCCAGAGCTCCCTTCTCATCTGTGAGGCATCCTCCTTCCCACCTTTGGCCTTAATCCCAAGGGCAGCGCCCCCAGTGTCTGCACCCCACCTGGCTCTGCCCTGTTGACCCTTGGCCTGGCTCCTCCTCCAGTAGGGAGGGGGCTGCCGCCCCCCCACCCCTGCATGCCCAGACAGCTTGGCATGGCTCAGACCCAACCATTCAGTGGACAGCCTGCCCTCTGGCCCCTCACAAACAATGGGGACTCCAGGAATATTGTCCTGCCTGGGCTGAATCAAATGCTCTAAATTTAGCCCATCTGATGCGTCCTCTGCTTCCTGCCCCTGCTGCCCTCCTTTCAAGGCGATGAGGTCACCCCGGAACCGCCTGCCCAGCAGCCAGACCCAGGGGTTTTCCAGGTCCAGGGCTGTGCTTTTGCTCTTGGGGAACGAAAAGCCAGGGGATCAGGGGTCACGAGTCCTAGTTCCCTCTCTCCCTCCTGTCCTGCCGAGCCCTTCAGGCTGCTTGGTCCAGAGCTGAGTCTCCAGGAACTTTACCACAAGCCTGGGCTGGGGGAGGCCTCGGAGGGAGGGAACAGCAAGCACGCAGGGAAGGGGCTCACATTGACAAACCAGGGGCTTGGATGGGTTGGAAGAAACACAAAGTCTCATCACCCCGTTCAAGAAAGATGTATTGAGTGCCTGCTCTCTGCTGGGCCCAGTGCTGGGAAAGAAGATAACCCTGCCCTCCTGGAGTAAACAGATCAGAGGCAGAAGGATAATCAGCAAGTAAACAATAAATGGCCAAGATCGTCTCCATTGTGACACATGTTATGAAGGAAAGAAATCAGAGAGATGTGATCGCAAAACGTGGGCAGAGGGCCCGGCTTTAGAGAAAGGGGGCAGGGAAGGCCTCTCTCGAGGTGACATTTGAGCTGGGTCTTGGGTGACCAGAAAGAGCTATATTCGAAGATCTGGGTGGTGCCAAGACCTCCAGGCTAGAGGAAGGACAAGGGTGGACGCCTTGGAGAGAAGAAACTTGTGGAGTTGGGGCAGCCAGGGGGCCAGGAGACCACTCCCAGTAGGGATAAGGGTGGGCAGTTGCAGGAAAAGGAGGCAACAGGGGCCAGATGGAGAAGCCAGGGTAACATTCCCTGTGTGAGAGGCGCTCCCCTCCCCCAGGACGATGAGCCACGTGCCTGACTCACAGATTTAAGAGAATCTGTTGGCTGCTGGGTAAAGATGGGACAGCAGGGAGACCAGGGAGGATGCTGAAGCCTAACATCCTGGCACAATAAAAGCTGTTTTCTAGAGGGCACCTTCAAAATTTACCTGCTTTAGTCCTCTCGTGGGTCTCTGAGGCCCAGAAAAGGTACGTGTCTTGCCCAAGGTCACACAGCAAGTTGGAGCTCTGCCTGGAAAACGTTTTATAGGAGGTAGTAAGAGGTGCCTTGCCACCTGAAAAGGGTGTTTTTTTCAAGAGCATCCTGTCTGAGAGGCTGCCCTCAGCCCAGTTCTCCCAGTCTGTAGGCTGTGCCGTGGCCCCTGCCTGCTCTGGTTGGGGAGGGGGTGAGTAAACTAGGGATGGCCAAGCCCCTCCCACAGTCCTCCCCCACCGCAGCCCTCACCCCTCTCAGAAGCCCCCGCTTTCCTGCTCTGCCAAGACCCTGGCGTTGGCAGGGAGTTGTGAGGGCCTCTGGAATGTGGCTTTCCGGTGCCAGCAGCAGTGTGCCAACCTTGGTAGAGGCCTCGGGGGTGGATGGGGGAATCACCGGATCTTGTCTGGAATGGGGTAGCTGTCAGCCGGGAGCCAGAGAGGGGCTGGGCCCTGCCTGCCACTTCTCAGGTGGGGGACATCCCGTACTGGAGCAGCCCCCGGGGCTCCCAGAACTGCTGACCTGCTGTCTCTCTACTCACCATCCCTCCAGGAGCAGGGAAGCTGGTTCCCTAGCAACAGTGCCCCTATCCCACTCTTCCCTCCAGGCCCACATCCTCAGTGCCTCTAGGTTTGCCCTGCAACCCTGCTGGGGGTGAGGGGAGAGAGCGCTCTTTGAGATTCCTATTACACCAGGAGTGAGGGGAAGAGCTTTGGGCCTCAGCTGATCTAGGTTCAAATCCCATCTCGACAGTGATGGACTTTCTGGGCCTCAGTTTCCTCGTCTACAAAATGAAGGCGATGCCCCTGCACAAGGACTTGGGGTGAGGATGTAATAAGTTAACCCCACCCCGCCCCAGGGCCTGGCGCCCTCCAGCGCTCCTTGGCTGCTGGTTCCCTCCCTCCTCTGCCCTCTCCCGCTAGGTTTCCCTATCCCTGTGTCCCCCGGCCCCCTAGGGGGGAATAGCAAGCTTCTTTGCTGTGCTGGGACCAGAGACAGGGAGAGATGGGGCACCGGAGTGGCCAGGGGCAGAGCGGCACCTGGTTAGGGTCCTGGCTCAGGAGTCAGACAGACCTCTGTTGAGTCCTGGCTCCTGCATTGATGAGCTGTGTGGCCTTGACCAAGTAAGTAAAGCCTCTCTGAGCCTTGATTTCCTCACTTGTCCAGTGGTAATAATAATAATAGTGCCTTCCCCACCAGGGCTGTTGGGACATAGCTATCATTGTTAGCGGGTAGGGGAAAGAGGGTATTGGGGTGCTAGTGTACCCCAGCAGCCCCAGGTTGTTGGAAGCATCTGATGAGGGTGAGAGGCACACTTGAGTGGCTGAGGAGAGAGCAGCCAGCACCCAGACACCCACCCTCCTGTGCCTCTCATGGCAGGAAAGCTGAGGGGCCAGCAATTCTCTGGAGACCCACCACACTCCCAGCTTTGCTGGTGGTGGAGCTGGCGAGGACTCCTTTTCCAGCCAGATGCCCTTCAGGCCCCCTCCCCCCCTCTGCCAGCAGGGCCCAGGCCAAGATGCCTTTATTTTTAAACCTGCAAACAATGCTTGGCCAGGCACGGCCTCCTGCAGAGGACAGAGAGCGAGGATGGGCTGGAAGCTGCACTTCCGAGGTCGGCACTCCTCACCTCCAGACAGGTGCCAAGGGGACATGGCCCTCCCACCAACAGGGGCACAGAGTCTGCTTGGGTTCCTCTCACCCCAGGCCTTGACCCTGGACCCTCAGGGGTCCAGATTCCAGAGCCTTCTGTAGTCCCTGTTCCCCTGGCTGGGACAAGCCGCCACCACCAGATGGGCCTGGATGAGGCACACCTGCTGTGTTTCGGTCCCCACGAGGGCCAGTCCCAAGGATGACTGTAGGACCCAGGACATCCGGGCCCTCACAGGGCCTGGCTCAGATCCCCGTTCCAGCCCAGAGCCCCCTCAACACCAGGCTGGACATTCTGCATCTTTGGAAAGGCTCCCCGCCCGGTGCCCTTGATCCACCACTGCCCACTCACACCTCCCTCTGCCCACAGCTCTCCAGAAAACTCCTGCTGAGTCTGTTCAGCTGGAAGGCGGTGCACTTGGCAGTGACCAGCGGCTCAACACTCCTGGAGGGCGGGGCCAGAGCAGTGGACCAGGAGTCAGGGAAGTGGAGTCTAGTTCTGGTTGTGCCATTAACCTCCACGTGACCTTGAGCAAGACCCATAACCATCCGTCTCCCTCAGTTTCCTCTTCTGCAGAACAGGGGAATCGACCCACCCTACTCACATCTCAGGGTGGGAGACAGCTTTGTAAGCTCTGAGGTGCTGTGCATGTGTGGGACACAGGGCCTCTGGATGGGCAGGAGACACTGGAAACTGGTGTCCCCAGTACCTGCTGGTCTCTACGAAGAGCCACAGACACCAGACCCCAGATCCTGGCTTCAGATCCCAGCCCTCTGTGGTCAGGCTCAGTCTTTAGGTGGGGCAACTACCCAGGTCCCCATCTGTAAAATGGGATCATGACCTGTCTCCAAGGGCTGCTGGGAAGACTGATTCGCATCAGCTCTTATCACGTGTGTGGTAGAGCCAAGAGGTACACGTGTGTGAGTGTGCCCGGGTGTGCACGTGCCTCCTCCCGCTGGCATCTCCTCCTGCTGGGACCCTACTCCCAGAGCCTGGCTCCACCCTGGGCCACTGGGGAACAGCCTCAAAGGGAGACCTCTCGAATGCATAAAGAAGATGTGGTACATATATGCAATAGAATATTACTCAGCCATAAAAAAGAATGAAATAATGCCATTTGCAGCAGCATGGATGGACCTAGAGATTGTCATACGGAGTGAAGTAAGTCAGAGAAAGACAATTATCATATGATATCACTTATAGGTGGAATCTGAAAAAAAATGGTACAAATGAACTTATTTACAGAACAGAAATAGAGTCACAGATGTAGAAAACAAACTTATGGCTACCAGGGGGGAAAGTGGGGAGTGGGGATAAATTGGGAGATTAGGATTGACATATACACACTACTGTATATAAAATAGATCACTAATAGGGACCTACTGTGTAGCACAGGGAACTCTACTCAATACTCTGTAATGACCTATATGGGAAAAGAATCTAAAAAGAGAGTGAATATACGTATATGAATAACTGATTCACTTTGCTGTACAGCAGAAACTAACACAACATCATAAATCAACTATACTCCAATAAACACTTTTTAAAAAGGGAGACCTCTGGGAGGGAGCAATGGTGAGGGGACAGGTCACTGAAGTCCTCAAAATGGGCTGTCTCTCCTGTCTCCCAGGCAGCTTTGAGGCTCCCCATAGCAGCACTGCCTGTTATAGTTCCTGTAGTTATTTCATCTGCCGTCTCTCCGCACCCATGAGGAGCGAGATCTTGTCTGTTTTGTCCACTGCTGTGCCTCAGTGCCTAGACCAGTGCCAGGCACACAGTAGGTGTTCAACGAGTACGTGAATGGATAGTTTTGTTGTTGTCAGCTCTATCAAGGCATCATGCACATACATGAAAGTCACCAGTTGTCAAGCCTGAAGTGTGTACAGTGGTGTAACCACCACCTCCATCAGGATGGAGAACATTTTCTCACCCTAAAGGTCCCTTCGGGGCCCTTCCTAGTGAATCTCACCCCTCGCCCCTGGCAACCAGTGGCCTGCCTTCTAGTACGGTAGTGTTGCACTTTCTAGAATTCTGTGTAAGCAGGGGAGTGATGTGATCACACCTGCATTTGAGGAGGCGGTGCCAGCTGCTGTGTGGGTCCTGGTGAGGAGGGCCGAGGGGGATGGAGGGACTCGGCAGGATGGAGGTGACGGTGACAGGCCTGGTCCAGGAAAGGTGGAAGGTTTGAGAGGAACCCTCAGGACCAGGTGAGCATCTGGCTGTGGCGGCCGAGGCGAGGTTTCCACTGGAGCAGCTGACCAAAGGCTGAGCTGACCGGAGACTGAGGGGGCCATCACGGAACACGAGCTCAGGAGACGTCGCTGGCTTGCCTGGGAGAGAGATGCGCCCAGAGGCACCTGAGTGCGTGGGTGTGCATGCACTCACAAGCACAAGCACACCCGTGCACATACACAAGGAAGAGGGCAGCCCAGGCTCAGGCAGATGGTTCAGAGTTAACAGCCGCCGAGAGGCACAGCCACTCAAAGCCTGGCTGTTTCCATCTTCCCTGCAGAAGAGAACCTCTCCAGGCTGCACAGAGCGGAGCGAACATGGTTGGCAAGAAGTGGGGAGGGGAAGCTCTGGTTCACTGAGGCCCGGCCCTGTGAGAGGCATGGCTCACGTGGAAGGAATCCCATTCTTAGGATGTAGCTGTTCCCTCTTACAAATGAGGAAGTGGAGGTGTGAAGATGCTGAGTGATTCGGTATCCTTGCATTCGGTACCCACGCTCTTCTTACAGCGCAGCCTCGGCCCTCCTCCCGTGGAGACTCGCTCCTCCCGCGTTCCTTCTCCCCCAATCTGGATGGACTTGGAATCTGCAAAAGCAATGCTCTGCGGGTTTCGAACAAGGTCAGAAAATGCAGTGCAGCTTCTGCAGGGTTCTCTTGGGACACTCATCTCTGGCGCGCCGAGGCCCACCATGCTGGGAGGAAGCCCAACCAGCCCACATAGAGAGACCAAATGGAAGGGCCCAGAGAGGACAGGAGGAGGAGAAAGACACCTGGCCAGCACACACCGCAGCCACTGGCTGCAGCTGCATGAGGGACCCTAAGCCAGGCCACTCAGCCAAGCCCAATACAAATTCATGACTCACAGAAACTATGAGAAATAATAAAATGATTCTTGTTGTTTTAAGCTGCTAAGTGTGGGGTTGGTTCGTTAGGTAGCTGTAACCAATTAGAACACGACCCATTGCAAATCCTGTTGGACTGATGTTCAAAATAATCCAGAATCCGGGCTTCCCTGGTGGCGCAGTGGTTAAGAATCCGCCTGCCAATGCAGGGGACATGGGTTCAAGCCCTGGTCCGGGAAGATCCCACATGCCGTGGAGCAACTAAGCCCGTGCCCCACAACTACTGAGCCTGCGCTCTAGAGCCCGCGAGCCACAACTACTGAGCCCACGTGCCACAACTATTGAGCCTGCACTCTAGAGCCCGTGCTCCGCAACAGGAGAAGCCACCGCAATGAGAAGCCTGTGCACCGCAACAAAGAGTAGCCCCCGCTCTCCGCAACTAGAGAAAGCCCACGCGCAGTAACGAAGACCCAACACAGCCAAAAATAAATTAAAAAAAAAAAAAATCCAGAATCCAACTGCTTCTCACATCTCCACCCACCACCCTAATCTGGGCCACCATTACCTCTTGCCTGGACAACTCAGTAGCCTGCTGACTGGTCTCCCTGCTTCTGCCCTCGACCCCGCAGTCTGTTCTCTACACAGCAGCCAGAGCGCACCCGTGGAGCAGAGACACCTCTTCTCAGAGCCCTCCAGTGTCTACCATCTCCCTCAAGACCTGACGGCGACCCACAGGCCCTACACGCGCTGCCCCCACGACCTATCTGACCTCAGCTCCCCCGACTCTCCCCTCCTTCACTCCACTCCAGCAGTTTCCCCAAACTCATCAAGCACATTCCTTCCTCAGAGCCATTGTTCATGCTATTCCTCCTGCCAAGGATTGCTTTTCCTCCCAGAGGTCTTCCTGGCTTGCTCCCTCACCCCTTCAACTCTCAGCCCCAGTGCCACCTACTCCCTGCTTTACTGTTCTCCATTGAATTTCCACCTCCGAATGATGATGAGAAATTATGTCTCCTTTTTTTGTTGTGCGTCTCCTTCATTATCACACGAGCTCCCTGTGTTTTTACTGCTTTATCCTCAGTGCCAAGTGCAGGGCCTGGCATGTAGTAGAGCTTCAGTTGTCTAGGGAATGAACAAAAGAATGAATGAATGAATTAATGAATGACTCCAGAATCCTTCCACTCAACTGAAACCCCTGACAGATAAGAGGATAAGAGAAGGGGTGTTGAGCTGCCCTCCTGCCCATCCAGGGTACATGCTCATGCTCCAAATGAGGAAACTGAGGCCTGAGAAGGTAAATCATTTGTTGAAGGCCAGTCAATCATTTATGTGTTCAACCAGTGTAAAAGCTTTATAGCATCCAAACCTTCCAGAGTCTTCGAATCCAGACTTCCTGAGTTCAAATCCCAGGGCTACCACCTGCAAGCCTAGGGGGCAAGTTACTTCACCTCTGTGCCTCCATTTCCTCACACGTAACATAGGGATAATCCTCCAACCCAGAGCCAGGGGCACGTTTGCCCTGCGGCAGGTAAGCTTTAAGCCCCAGAAGCCCTCACCTGCATGGCCCCATCCAAGGCCCCATTCCTATTTCATATTCTTAATCATATATGTTTTCCTGAAAGATCCCAAGAATGATTCAGCTTCAGGCCCCACCAATCCAGGACTGCTCCCCGCACTGCCCATGGCATTTTCAGAATTAAATGAGTTACTGCCCACGGGGTGGTGCCTGGCACATAGTGAGTGCCCAGTGCTATGCCGTTGAGGGCCCACTGTGTGCCAGGCACAGTGCTTGGAGCTAGGGATTCAGTGATGAACAAAACAGACCAAGCCCCTGTCCTTATGGAGATTATGTCCTGAGAAGGGGAATAGACAAAAAACAAGTGAGCAAATAGGCGATAAAATGGCAGGCAGTGGGGCTTCCCTGGTGGCGCAGTGGTTAAGAACCCGCCTGCCAATGCTGGGGACACGGATTCGAGCCCTGGTCTGGGAAGATCCCACATGCCTGGAGCAACTAAGCCCGCGAGCCACAACTACGGAAGCCCGCACACCTAGAGCCCATGCTCCACAACAAGCCAAGCACCACAATGAGATGCCCGTGCACCACAACGAACAGTAGCCCCCGCTCGCCACAACTAGAGAAAGCCCGCACGCAGCAATGAAGACCCGATGCAGCCAAAAATAAATAAATAAATTTATTAAAAAAAAAAAAAAAGGCAGGCAGTGATGCGGGCAATAATGTACAATCAAGTGGTCCTGGGTTGGGGAAGGGGGGTGGGGAGGGGGCAGTGCAGTGCAGAGGGGTCGGGTGTTTTCTCTGAGCAGGTGACATTTAAGAGGTGAATGATTAAAAGAAGAGAGCCATTTGAGGCAGAGGGAACAGCAGGTGCAAAGGCCTTGAGGTAGGAAGGAGCTGTATGCATTGGAGAAACAGCAGCAAGGCCAGTGGGAAGTGAGTGAGGAAGCAGCAGCAGGAGATGCCGTCAGAGGAGCCCAGCCGCTGGGTCCACTTCCCTCTCCCCTTCCTGCCTCTGATGGACTAGCACTTGCAGAACTGCCCATCCCGCCCCCAGGCCCAAGTTAGGGTGCTGCTCTGCCACCGCGCCTCCTGCCTTATGACCTCAGCCCCACCCAGCCCCAGTCCCCAGCCCCCACTTCCCCTTCCACTTGTGACCTGGAAAGGCAGGAACCACATCCTTCATAAACTGCATCTCCTCTCCCTCACTCCCTCCTGGACTTCCAGAGTGGATGGCAGTGGACAGAGCAGCTGGCCCCAGTCAGTGGTTGACCCCCTTTTGACTCCCATCTGCCTTCCCACCCCTCCCCACCCACTGGCCCCCAGTGGCGTCAGACCCTGGTAGCCTCCTCTCCTTCCCTTTCAGCAACCCTCCTAGAAACCATGGGGCTTCCCCAAATGCATCAGCCGTTCCCTGGGCCCAGAATACCCTTTCTTCCCTCCTCCCTCTGACCAAATCTCAGCTGTCACCTCCTCCTGGAAGTCCCTGGGTTATGAGCAGAAGATGCGTCTTGCCCATCTCTATACCCCAGGGCAGGGTGTAGGGCCTGGCACCAAGAAGGATCTTAGTAGATGGATGAATAAGTGAATGGACAAACAAGGAAGTTACCTGGGTCCACTTGGTGTGTTATCCACTGGCCTGTGCTGGGCACAGAGTTAGGGATGACTATGACAGACCCTCTCGCATTCAAGTGCGAAGACTCCATTCCCCAAAGCCAGGGTTCTGGAGCAGGTCTGGGCTCTGCACTCATTTACTGTGTGACCTTGGGAAGCCACTGGCCTGTGCTGAGCTCTCCTCATTTGCCAAAGCAGCAGGTGGAAGAGGCTAAATGATCTCAAAGCATCAGGGTTACAAGTGTGGACTCGAGCCAGGCGGCCTGGGCTCAAATCCTGGCCCTGCCCCCATGCCAGTTATATGACCGTGGGCGAGTTTCTTAACCCCTCTTATCCTCCAGCTCCCCACCTGTAGGTGCTGAAGAGCTTCAGGGCCTGTCTCGCAGAATGGGTCTGAAGATTCACAGCTATGGCTCCTGTGGAAAGCCCTGGACACGTGTTAACCATCAGGTTAATTAGACCATAATTAGGTCTGAGGTCCTTGATCTGCGTCTAACAGGAGGTGACAGGTTTGTTGGACACATCTACTATGTGTCAGAGTAGGAGGCTGGGAGTGTCCAGGACTGAGGTTCTGAGGTCTCTCGTGGCACCAAGGATGGGGTGACTGTCACTCCTGGCTGGAAGCGTGTTACGCATCACTCATATGTGCGGGCTGCACATACACAGGCGCTCTTTTTCGTGTACACACTGCCTGCCCGAAAGCAGCCTCTGCCCTTCCCCACACCACTGGACCCTCTGAGGGGTCAAATGTGAAAGCGGGCACTGAGGGAAACTGAGGGTAATCCCATCGTGCAGACTGAGCTTCTAGAGACCTGCTGGGGCATGTCCCCCCAAACCACCCATCCTACCCCACACTCTCCCAGGGAATGATGGACTGGAAATGAGGTCGCAGGCCACACAGGGGAGGTTCCAGGGACCCCAGCCAGTAAGGGGCTGCCTCTCAGACTCCTGTGTCCCTGCTCCTGAGGGCCAGGGTGAGATGGCCTCATATGAACAGAGAGAGTTTAGGAATCTTAGTGACCTCTGTGTCCAGAGCCCGTGGCATAGGGGAAGCTGAGGCCATGAAGGCTGAGTGACTTGCCCAAGGTCACACAGCAGTGGGGGCAGAGCTGGGACCAGAACCCAGAATTCCAAGCCCCTAGCCCTGCTCCGCCTCCACACACTGATGCATTTCTGGAAATTACCCCAGTTTTACTTTCCAAAATGAGTCAGGAACATCTGTACCTCAGGGGCCAAAAATACTCCCAAGGACTCCCTAACAAAGACGCTGACATCTTCCCGAGGTGTCTGAAAGCAGAACTGGCCTTCCCAGGAGCTGATAATAACGATGCCATTGTGTTCATTCGGTCAGAGTTCCGGAAGTCCTTAGAAAGCCACGTTCTTGTGCTGTTCTTGCTACTGTAAAGTAGGGAACCAGGCCCCATTTGCCAGGGGACACCACTGAAGCCCAAAGGGGTGGAATGATTTGCCCAGGGTCACACAGCCCTGGTTCTGAACTCGGGTTCCAACCCCAAGCCCAGAACCTTCTCTGACTCCCTGGAGGTGAGTTTGACCTTCCCTCTCAGAGATCTCGGCAGATCTTAGACTGCATAGACTCCCACTCCCAAATTCAAATTCTTTTTCATTTTTAATGTCTTTACTATAAAAGCAACAATACATGTTCACTTACAAAAATCTGAAAAATGCACAAAAGTCAAAATAAGGAAGAAAAATCACCACTCACAGCCCCACCACCCAGGACAATCATTGTTAAGGTTTGATGTATTTCCTTCCATAGTTTTTTGTTTGGGACCTTTTTTTAAACCTGGTTGAGATCATACTGTGTATTAAAAGAAAAAAAACAAAACGGTGGTATCCTGCCTTTTTGACTTGCCATTATATCACGGGCACTTTTCTGGTTATTTCACTCCCTATAACCTCGTTTCTTTTTCCTCTTCTCTGAATCTCATTTTTATTGGCTGCCTAATATTTTGTCAAGTGGAAGTTCCATAGTTTATTTAGCCATTCCCTTATTGTCGGACATCTCAGTTATTTCCAGTTTTTCAATGTTATAAATAATATATTTTGGTTGGGCGTCCCTGGTGGCACAGTGGTTGGGAGTCCACCTGCCGATGCAGGGGACACTGGTTCGTGCCCTGGTCTGAGAGGATCCCACATACCGCGGAGCGGCTAGGCCCGTGAGCCATGGCCGCTGAGCCTGCGTGTCTGGAGCCTGTGCTCTGTAGCGGGATCCTCTCACTGTTGTAGTGAGAGGCCTGCGTACCGCAAAAAGAAAAAAAAATAATAATAACAATATAGTTTGGTAGATCATTGTACATAAAGCTTTCCTTTTTCCATATTTAGGGATATCTCCTTGGCTTGAATGGAATTACTGGGTCAGTGAGTCATATGGGTTTCTTGCACACTTGGTCAAATTGCTTTTGAAAGGCCCTGAGCCACGCCCATTCTACAGGTGAGCAAAGAGAGGCCCCAAGAGGTGATGTGAACAGTCCACAGTCACTCAGCCAGTCAGTGATGCCTGCAGTTCTTCCTCAGTACCTCACCTACCTCCTACTCCATCACATGTTCCTCTAATCATTCACTCATTCATTCATTCATTCAACAGAAAAAGTACACCTACTTTATGCCAGGCACAGATCTAGGTTCTGGAGATACTGTAGTGAGCAAAACAGACAAAACCCCTGCCTTCAAGACGTTTCCATCCCAAAGGCATAGAGGGAAGGAGGGAACAGGAAGACTGCCTTGGCATTTGGCTCTATGCAAATCAAGGTGCAGAGGTGACATCTGGAAGCCCTGAGGGCAGAATCCAGCCCAGTTTTCCTTGACCCCAAACTGTTTTTTAGAATTTGGCCTTCCCCTAAAAATTGAGAGATTTCTTGGATTTCTGGCACCTCCTGAATACTCTGCAACCCAGACCCTGCCCCCAGCCACACCAAACCCGGCCACCTCGGCCCACACTGGGCTCGGCTCCTTGGTCGTGCTTCCTGCACACAATCAGTGCACGGGTCTTTTGTGATGTGAGCTGGGCTGGAGGGACTCGGTAATAAGAACAATAACAATAGTAACACTGAGACAAGTAACAAGGAGGCAAAGTCACAAGGGCAGGTGACAGAGCTGCAATTGAGAGGCAAGATTTGAATGGGGCAGTTGGGCTCCTGAGTCCAGGCTCTCAACTGCATCCAGCTGACAGTTTAGTGCAGAAGCTGTCAGGCACCAGAAGGGCCCCCAGGCGGACAAACAGCCCTGCCTTGGCCAGAGGAAGCTCAGAGGGGTCCCCAGGGCCAAGAAGCAGCGCTGAGAAAATGGGCCTAGGACGGGAGCTGAAAAGTCAGGTTGGAGATTTCCTATTTCTTTGAACCCGGGGTTCCCTCTGCCCAAAATGACCTTTCCCCCTTTCCTTTGCCTGCTTAATGCTTATTCTTGCTCAGCTGAGATGCCACCCCCTCCAGGAAGCCCTCCCTGACCCAGGGAGGAGTTTGCAGCTGGTTCCTGAACCCTGGTCCAGGCCAAAGGGGACACAGGACCTGGCAGGGTGGGAGAGACTGGAGCACCAACAGCATCCGGGTTCTCAAGTTCCCACAACTCCCCTCCCGCAGCCCCTGCAATTTTCACCCTTCAACTGCCAACCCCTGATCCAGCTCCTCAATGCAGGTTAGGAGAGAAAGGAAGAGTGAACAGTGACTGCAGGACAGTGGGTGTGGCTGGTGGCCTCGGGGTCTGAGTCATGTGTGCATATCCCAGATTTACTCTCCCTGGCTGGGTGACCTTGGGCATTCCTTAATCTCTCTGTGCCTCAGTTTCCTCGATGCTTTTTTTTTTGGCCACGTCGAGCGGTATATGGGATATTAGTTTCCCCACCAGGGATTGAACCCACAGCCCACGGCAGTGAAAGTGCTGAGTCCTAACCACTGGACCGCCAGGGAATTCCCTCCTCACTTCTAAAACAGACTGTAAAGGAGTGCTTAGCTCCCAGTCACTGCGAGACTTAACTGGAAAAGACCTGATGTGGACGCCCCAATAAGTGCTCACTCTTGTTGTTATGAATGAACGGGGAGCATGCACCCACGGAGTCAGAGGCTCACAGAACCCCGGGCGCTTACAGCGCCTCAGCCCCTCTCTCCCATTTTACAGTTGAGGAAACTGAGCTCAGAGAGGGAGGAGGCTATGCCTTAAACAAGAGCCTCTTACCCCCCCACCCCACCCAGTTGCTGTCACCAGCTGCCCTTGCTCCTGGGTCCACCCACCTTGAAAATGTTTCTGATAACTGGATTCAGTGACCCCGGGGCCCTGCCCTTAAAGGGCCAGTGTGTGTGTCTTCTGCCCTGGGCCCAGCCAGGGCCTGCTCCCTGAGTGTTCACCTCTCTGGGAAGGAACTCTTCCCCCCAGAGACCGCCTCCCCTGGCCATCAAGGGAGGGGGTGGCTTCCTGGCCTGAACAATGGGGCCGGGATGTCCCTCAGCCTCTGGCATGCAGGGGCGTGGGGATATTTAATGAGGATGCCATTCCCATTCAGGGAGCACAGGGAATGTGGAGATGGGGGCAGGAGAGGGGGCTTCAGGCCCCAGTTGGACGCAGCAGCATCTTTGGGAAACACTCCCCAGCCTTGTCCTTGTGACTTGGGCAAGGGGTTCCATCTCACTGGGCCTCAGTTTCCTCACCTGTAAAACGGAGAATGACAAAGGCATCTACCCCATAGGGTAGTTGTGAAATTAACCAAATCCTTAACATAAAGGGCTTAACACCGACCACGTGGAGCCAGAACTCACACACAAGGTGAAGCCAGGCAGTGAGGGCAACAGCTACACACACACACACACACACACTCAGCTGTCACCTGCCTGGGGGAGAATCCCACTCTGCCCTTCCGGCTGTGTGGCCTTGGGCAAGTTACGTAACCTTTCTGTGCCTTAGGTGCCTCATCTGTAAAATGGGAATACTAATAGTCCCTCTGCAGAGGACTGTTTGAAATTAACTGAGTTAACACATGTAAAGCACTTCAAGAACGGTGCTGGGCCCTTTCTCATTGTGGCCGTCATCATCACCTCCTTACCTTCTTACGAGCTTCCTGTGGCAGCTGTAACAAATGACCACTCACACGGTGACTTAAAACAACACAAATTTTTCATCTTACAGTTTTGGAGATCCAGCTGTCGGCAGGGCTGTGTTCCCTTCGGGACGCTCTGGAGGAGAATCCATTTCTTTGCCTTTTCCAGCTTCTAGAGGCCGCCCTCATCCCCTGGCTTATGGCCTTTAAGCCAACAACAGCATCTTCTGATCTCTGCTTCTGCTGTCACATCTCTTCTCTGTGACCCACTTCCCTCCCTCTGTTTTTTTGAACGTTTTACTTAGAACTCATTTTAGCTTCACAGAAGTTGGAAAGATAATTCAGTGAGTTCCCACATACCTTCACCCAGATTCCCCTAATGTTAACATATATCAAAAGGAAGACCTTAATCTTGATACATGTTAAATGCATGTATCATACCTGTAAACCGCAGACTTTATTCAGATGTCACCAGCTTTACCACCAGTGTCCTTTCCCTGTTCCAGAATCCATCCAGGATCCCATGTGACATTTTTCACCTTCATCCCTACCATCTGTGATGTTCCTCGGTCTTTCCTGACCTTGACAATTTTGAGGAGTGCTGCTTGGGTATTTTGTCCCTCCATTTGTTTTTTTTTTTTTAAAAAACAGCTTTATTGGGAATTCCCTGGTGGTCCAGGGGTTAGGAGCCGGCGCTTTCACTGCCGTGGCCCCAGGTTCAATCCCTGGTGGAGAACAAAGATCCAGCAAGCCGTGCGGCGCGGCCAGAAAAATTAAAAATATAAAAACAAAAACAGCTTTATTGAGATGTAATTCACATACCATACAATTCACCCATTTAAAGTATACAATTCCATGACTTGTGGTTTATTACATTATTTTTTAAAATATTTATTTATTTGTTTATTTTTTGGCTGCATCGGGTCTTAGTTACGGCACACGGGATCTTTCGTCACGGTGCATGGGCTTCTCTCTAGCTGCGGTGTGCAGGCTCAGTAGTTGCAGTGCACAGGCTCCAGAGCGTGTGGGCTCTGTAGTTGCAGCACGCAGGCTCTCTAGTTGTGGCGCACGGGCTTAGTTGCCCCGCAGCACGTGGGATCCTAGTTCCCTGACCAGGGATGGAACCGGCATGCCCTGCATTGCAAGGTGGATTCTCAGTCACTGGACTACCAGGGAAGTCCCGGATGCAGTTCAGCTGTTTCCCTCTGATAAAGACCCTTGTGATTACATTGGGCCTTGCTGGATGATCCAGGCTAAGCTCCCATCTCAAGATCACATCTGCAAAATCTCTTTTGCCCTGTAAGGCAAATGTCCAGGGATCACGACCTGGCCATCATCATGGGGGTGGGGGGAGACGCTGTGGCTCTGTCTGCCATGCCTCCCTTGGAGCCATCAGCCACCCCATACCGGCAATTACCTGTCCACCCACTGGCCCTGTGCTCTTGCATGCAGGGTCTGGTCGGCCTTGCTCACTGTCGTGTCCCCAGTACCTGGAACGAGGCCTGGGAAACCTGAATTCCTACATTCACCAGCACTCGCAACAGCCTGAGCACAGGAAATGGCCATTTTTGTCAAAAATGGTCAAATAGAAATTTCCGTCTGGTCACTCTAGTTTGCGCTGGCAAACGGCACGGAGGACCTTGCTTCCACCTCAACTGTCTGCGCAGAACGAGGCATTCCCAGACCCATTTTACAGATGATCAGGTGGTACGTTAGCCCCCAGGTGTCTCTGCCTCCAGGCTTCTCACCCTGACTCTGCAGGCTGGGAGCCATGGGGGCCTTCCAGGTTGCTAAAATCCTGAAATACGCTCAAATTTACCGGTAACCAGTCTCGACTCCAGACCTCTAGATGCCCCCACGCAGCTCAGACCTCCACCCCCTGACCGAGCCCCAGCACGTCCTCATGAGCTGGTAACTAGTGGGTCTCACCTGGCCCAGAAGGGGGTCCTCGGACCTGCTCCCCCGGTCACCTGATTGGCCACTGCCTGAGCCGCACTGGGCGTGAACGCTTTTCTATCTCTCCCCTGCTCTGGCACATAGTAGGTGCTCAATGAGCATGAAAACCCTCTCAGCCCCTTGCTCCCTGCCCAGTGCTCAGTCCACTCAGCCTCACTTCTGGGCCCCCACCATGGCCTCCGTGCTGCCGGGGGCCCCCCCCCCCCACTTCCCAGGGGACCGCTGGGTGTGAGGGGGGCTGAACAAGAGGGCTTTGAGGCAGCCCTATCTCCGGAGGGAAGTCGAGGAGATAACACAGCTTCTCACTTTCCCAGCCTGTCTCAGACCAGAGATAACCCAGGGGAGATGCGGTGCCCAGAGCCCTACTAGCAACGGGGCCACCCACCTGCCCCCTGGGTCTCCCACGTTCCCACTATCACAGACTCCGGGCTGAAATCTGAGGAGCCACTCGGAAGAACTGCCTGAGACAGGCAGATGATAAGTCAGCCAGAGCTGGTGGGGAGGGGGACAAGTCTCCAGTGTCCCCTGGAAAATGACCCATAGGCTGCAGCCACCCTTCCCAAAGCCTGGTTCCACCCATACCTCCCCCAGAGAGCCAACCCTGACCCGCCGCATGCTCTCCAGAGCTGCCCTGAGACACAGCCCGGCCAACGGCCCTGCAAAAGCACTGGATCCAGTCCTCTGGATGACCAGTGAATAAGCTGAAACCAGAGAGGTTGGGAGGCTGGCCCGAGTCACACAGTATCTTGACAGTGGAGCAAAGGCTTAATTTAAACCCGGATCCCTCAGTTGCTGCCGGTTCCTCTTCAGCACACCAGCCGTGGAAGGCCAGTGCCCAGGGTGGGCTGAATGTCTGATGAATGAATGAATGAATGAATGAATGAATGAGCGAGTGAATGGGTCAATCTGCTCAGTTTCTTACCAGAGGAGCGCCTCTCAGCCTAGTTTGCTCACCAGCCTGACCCCAGCTCAGCACCCTTTTGAGCTTCCTGACTCACCCACACACGCAGGTGGAAGCAGCAGGTGGACGGTGGAGAGGAGGCGCTCACCCAGGGACAAGTGTGCTGTTTCCCGTACACCAGCAGCCCAGGCACTGCCTGCCTGCTCTCTGCCTGTCACCAAGCTGAGCAAGGCTTTCCCTGCAGCACCAGAACCTCCCAGCATTTGGGGCCCAGGAGTGCAGGCTGGCCCAAGACCCAGAACAGAGACCCCTGCCCCCAGCCGGCCCTGGCAGGCCAGTGACTAGAGAGTGAGCCCCCCTGGGGGTCTGGAAGCCCCCCATCTTGCTTTCAATGAATTCACTTATAGCACCAGATCTGATGCTCACGGCAGAATAAATGTTAGATGGGGAAACTGAGGCCGGAGCAGATATCTTGTCCAAGGTCTCAGAATGAGACAGAGGAAGACAGAAATAGGACTCAGGGGTCATTTCTTTGAGCCTGCAGCCCCAGGGGGGCTCCATTTTTTTTCTTTCTTTTATTTGTCTGTTTGTTTATTTATTGGCCGTGCCATGCTACTTGCAGGATCTTAGTTCCTCCACAAGGGATTGAACCTGGGTCCCCAGCAGTGGAAGGGTGGAGTCCTAACACCTGGACCTCAGGGAATCCCCCAGGGGGCTCCTCATACCTCCTTGTCGCCCCCCATCGCCTGTGCCCTCCACTCCCATGATTTTGTGATGCACAAGGCCCTCCTCCCAGATTCTGTGCCCCAGTGTGGTGGGCCGAAGCTCGCCCCACCATCTCTCACGATTTCCTCTGAACCTCGATTTTCTCCTCTGCCATCAGGGGAGCTGATAATAGTACAAATTTCATGATGTTTTTGTGAGGATTAAATGAGATGCTGCCATTTGAATAGACATTTCTCCGAAAAATGTATGTGAATAAGCACATGAAAAAGTGATCATGATTAGTGGTTAAGGAAATAAAAAGTAAAACATCACTCCTACAAGGATGGCTATAATCAAAGGCAGACAGAAGAAAGTGTTGGTGAGGCTGGGGGGGAATTGAAGT
>NW_006780611.1:9578488-9589658 GCF_000442215.2 Lipotes vexillifer | reverse complement strand
GGGAAATTGAAGTCTTCCTACATTGCTGGCGGGAATGTAGAATGATTCAGCCACTTTGGAAACAGTTGAACAGTCCCTCAGAATGTTAAGCAAAGAGTTACCATATGAGCCAACAATTCCCCACCAAGAGAAATGAAAACAGATGTCTACACAAAGACTCACACAGGAATGTTGGTAGCAGCATTCTTCCTAATAGCCAAAAAGTGGAAACAACCCAAGTGTCCGTCCATGAATGAATGGATAAACCAAAAGTAATAAATCCATGCAATGGAATATTATTCAGCCATAAAAAAGAATGAAGAATTGGGCTTTCCTGGTGGCGCAGTGGTTGAGAGTCCGCCTGCTGATGCAGGAGACACGGGTTCGATCCCTGGTCCGGGAAGATCCCACGTGCCGCGGAGCAACTGGGCCCGTGCGCCACAACTGCTGAGCCTGTGCCCTGGAGCCTTTGAGCCACAGCTACTGAGGCCCGTGCACCTAGAGCCCGTGCTCCGCAACAACAGAAGCCACCACAATGAGAACCCGTGCACGGCAACAAAGACCCAATGCAGCCATAAATAAATAAATAAATTTATAACAACAACAACAAAAAGAATGAAGTATTGATACGTGCTACAACATTACGCTAAGTGAGAGAAGTCAGTCACAGAAGACCACACATTGTATGATTCCATTTCTGTGAAATGTCCAGAATAGGCAAATCCATAGAGAATAGATGCGTGGTTCCAGAGGCTGGGCCAGGGGTATAGGGAGTGACTGCCAATGGCTACTGGGTTGCTTTATGGGACAATCTAAAATTAGATTACGGTGATGTTTGTGCAACTATGTAAATATACCAAAAACCACTGAACCATACACTTTAAGTGGGTGAACTTTACAGTACATAAATTATATCTCAACAAGGCTATTTTAACAAATGAGATACTCCAGGCTTGCCTGTCCAGCATCTGGTTAGACTCAGGGGTGGTAGTGGGTAGGATTGGTAGCCTTGTTACTTGCACTATCATCTCTTTTGCTCTTCACAACCCCATGAGGTGGGCATTTGGTGGGCATTTGAGAGCAGCGTGCGGGGTAAAGGAGGCAGCCTTTCCAGGGGAGATGGATTGGGGCACCATTAGCTGCATTTTCATGTGCCAGGCTCTGTAGTAGACTTTGCGGGGAGGGAGACAACAAAGGCCCCCGAGGTCTGGCCCTCCCACCCTTCCCCACTCCAGGCCTCTGCTTTCCCATCTGTCAAAAAAGGCTCCATCAGTGGTTTTCAAACTGTGTTCCAAGGCACCCTGTGGCCAAGAAGAGATTTCAACCGCCCCTGAGAAAGGATGCCCCTGAGGTTCCTGCTGGCACTCCAACTCTGTCCCTGTCTCCCCTTCAGGCCTGGCCCACACCTACAGGATGTGGCTGCCAAACGTAGGTGGGGAAGAGGAAGGCGTGGGGGGTCGTGCGCAGGAATCCGCATCCTGGGGACCAGGAGATGGGAACTCCAGGCGCCTGTAGCCTAGCTTCCGGCTCCAACCTAGGGAAGAAGCCTCAGCTGCCGCCTCCCAGGATGCAGCCGTCTGGCTCAGAGCCCAAAGCGCATCCCGGACATGGTGCCGGCACTTCCGCTTCCCTTCTGGTAGGGGAGACCCTCTGGAGCCTCTTGTTCAAGGCCCAGGTCCCCAGGCCTGGATTACTCACAGCTCTGGCTACCAAGTCCCAGACAACCCGAGAACCTGGCAAGAGGGTAAAGCTGAGCCTGTGCTGGGCACTGAGGACAGTGCCCTTGGGGAATTCACAAAGCCCCCATTATGTTTGCATGACTCTAACCCCAGCATCAGAGACCCTCCTGTGGATCAGATGGAAAGTTAGTGAGCGAAGCAGAATGGCGGGTCCTACGGCTGAGTGGAGCTCCCTTGCCCTGTCCCAAGGGCGCAGCTGCTGCTTGGCTGTAGGCAGCTGTTGCCAGCCATTTTGTTTTTTAAGAGAAGCCAGAAATCTGGATTTTAATGTGAAATCTGCAAATTCGGGGAAAATTGGGAGAGCAAAACACATCCATAAACAGAGACAGCCTGTGGGCCACCAGTTAGCGATGCTACCTCTTTGACGGAAGCAACCACCACCTTACAGGTGACGAAACTGAGGCTGAGGGAGAGGAAGTGAGACGTGCAAGGCCCCCACGTGGTGCAAAGCAGAGCTCAGGCCCAAACCCAGGTCTCCTGCTCCTGACTCGAGGGAGGACGCTTCCATTCCGCTGTACCCTTGCTGAAAGAAAGAAGGAAAGAAAGAAAGAAAGAAGGAAGGAAGGAAGCTTCTGTCTGTGGTCTGGTTAAACAAACAAGGGAACACCTGCAGGCCAGCCATAGAAAAGAACGAGGAAGCTCTGCAGGGACTGATAGGGGCCACTCTCCAAGGTGAGAAAGAGAGAGAGAGAGCTCTTCCGTTTATGAGTATGTGTTTAAGGCGGAGGAAAGAATATAAACATTTCTTTGCATGTGTCTGCCTAGGCCATCCCTGGGAGAAGACTGGAGAAATGGACTAGGGGATGGGGTCGGAGCTTTTCACTCCACACCCTTTGATGTATTTTTCCCCCCTTTGGTGTATTTTGATTGTTGGACCTGTGAGCAACAATCTTCAACAAGTGTATTGTTTTTGGTTTGTTTTCATTGCCCCCTCTTCTTCCCATCGTGTCAGTCTCTGAGCCAGGGACATGAAGGGGGATTTGCAGGTGTCCTGGGGTCTGGGGCCAGCTCCCTGGGAGCTAGAGAGGGTCGGGGAGGGGAGCTACCCCCACGAGGCCTGCTGTGTGCCAAGGTCCTATGCACTCGAGCCATTCAATCCTCACAACTCTGGGAGGTGAGGCAGTTATGACCCCATTTTACAGATGAGGAAACTGAGCCACATGACCAGACGTTATGGAAGCTGGCTCAGAGTTCAGGGCCCAAGTTCACAGGGTGTCCCTGCTTCTCCCTAGGCCTCTCCCTTTCTCCGCTGAAGATCCACAGCCTGAGGTCTGTCATGGCCCAGCCCAGGCCCCAGGCTCCTTCTTCAGACTCCTTCCTGAGAGTTAGTAGGGCAGTTCCTGGCCCCCCCAGCCACACCCTCACGCTCCTGCCCATCAAGCTGGGCTCAGAGCAGCTAGTTTCCTTCCGGAATGGCTCAACCCCAGGTCTGGAGACCATATGGGTTCCAGCCAGAAGCATTTCCACCCCTGAACCTCCGGTCCAGCTGGGGGCTACACAGCCCCCAGTGGAGCCTGTGTCTGGGATCCCCCATTACATCCTGCCCAGGGTGGGATTTGCAGGCAGGATACCTCAAGAATTCATGGTGTCCCTTAGACAAGACACAGGATCGCCAGGAGATTAGCGCCCCATTGATTCCTCTGATAAAGAGACCAGAGAGGTTAGGCCATTTAGCCTAAAGTCACACAGCAAATGGGGACTTTGGGCCAGTCACATCCTAGCCAGGTCTCGGCTTCCTACCCTGTAAAGGAGGACAGAATGACACCTAGTAGGCTGTGACGGGGAAGAAGTGAGGGTCCACATGTGAACACAGAGATGGAAAAGATATGCTTCCCTGCCCTTAGAAGCTCAGGTTCCAGAGACAAATAAACAGGTTTGACTTCGAGAAAGGGAGCCTGAGCCCAGAGGCCACCCCAGGCCAGCCTGAGAGTCAGCGAGAACTTCCTGAGGAAGGGGCATATGGAAGGCCCGGGGACAGTGCAGTTAAAATGGGAAGCGTCCTTCTGCGGAGTGGGTGTAAGCCCTCAGGAGGCCAAGCGGATGACCAGACCAGGGCAGGAAGCCCCCAAGTTGGGCTTTCTGGGCGGAAGTGGAGGTGGGGTTCCTCAAGGTGGAGAATGAGGTCAGGGCTTGGCTGATGCCAGCAGGTGATTCCTTCTGGCCAGTTTCTGCCCTGTCCAGGGAGGCCAGCCCACCCCCAGGGCCTTCCCCACCACCAGCAAGTGGTCGGGCCTGGGCTGCCCAGTGCCCCCTGTGCTGACTCATGTCCGCCTGGTTGGCCCTGGCTGGAGGGAGGGGGCGGACCCCACTCCATGCTTGACCTTATCGGGCCTTGCTTGTGTTCAGCCGCCTGGATGTGGGCAGGGCCTCGGCACCTCCCCACCCCCTCCCTGGCCTGGCTGAGCAGAGCCTGCATGAGCTCATGGGAGACCGAGGCGGGGACGGGCAGACAGGGCAATGGTCCAAGAAGGGAGGAGGGCAGTAGCCTGGCTCGGGTGCCCTGTGGGGCTGCCCATCAGCCCCCTGCCTGCTGGGACAGCGTTGGGCACGGGCTATTTTTAGTTCCCA
Source organism: Lipotes vexillifer (assembly GCF_000442215.2). NCBI lineage: Eukaryota > Metazoa > Chordata > Mammalia > Artiodactyla > Lipotidae > Lipotes > Lipotes vexillifer. The sequence goes on along the minus strand of NW_006780611.1, from coordinate 9,585,372 downwards.
AATGAGGAACGGTGAGACCTGGATGTAGCAGCTGCTACAGGGAGGATTTTCACTGCCACAACCTGCCCCGGGAGCACGCGCATGCACACACACACGGACACACCCATACACTCAGCACTCATGCAAATCCATGAGCACATGCATACAAACATGCTCATGCACAGAGGTGTGCACACGGGATGCGCCCACACACATGCACAGAGACACACCCACGTATAACTACAGACGTGCGTACATGTATCCTCCTGTGCACAGGTCTGCCAAAATGCACAGAGGCCTGCACCCAAGACCCACCCAAGTGCACGCTCGGGGTGCCCAGGCTGGCTGAGTCTCACACAGCTGTGCAAGCACCCCCAGGGCCCCCACCTGTGTGCACACATACCTTGTCCTCACTTGGGACACCTCAACCCCTTGCCGGCCCATCTAGGCCATGACCACACAGTGGGACCCACGTAGTGGCAGGGGAAAATAGGGGGCTGTAGGTGCACAAAGGAGGTGGCATCTCAGCCTGGGGTGGCCAGGGAAGGCTTCCTGGAGGAGGAGGCTCCTAAAGGAATGATCAGTGAAGGATTTGCCTGTTTTAATGAAGTCTGGAGAGGGTGATTTTCTAGTGCCTATGAAAATAATAGCAACAGTCAACAGCCATAGCAGCTGCCAGGTGCCGTGGCTCTCTATGCCAGCCCCTCCACCCCTCATCTCATTCCACCCTCTCAGTGCCTCGCGGGACAAGCGCTATTATAAACACTATTTGCAGAGGAAGAAAGAGGCCGAGAGAGGTCTTGGCATACGGCTGGTGGGACTCACCCCAAAGCCCATGTTCAGGCACTGGTGGTGACTTTCTTGGCCATCAGCGTGTCCAGTTATCTATCACCGTGTAACAAGTGACCCCAAACGTTGGTGGCGTAAAACAAGAGCAAGCATTTGTTTTGCTCACAGATCTGCAAGTTAAGCAGAGCTCAGCGGGGAACGCACATCCCTGCTCCAGATGGCATCAGCTGGGGCAACTCGACTGGGGGCTAGAGGACCCATTGGCTCTGTTGGGGTAGAGGCTGGGGGCCTCTGTTCCCCTCAACGTGGCCTTTCCATTGAGCTCTTGGGCTTCCTCACAGCATGGTGCCTGAGTTCTAAGAGTGAGCATCCTGGGAGATGGACCGTGGAAGCTGCTGTTTCTTACAGCCTGGGTCTGACACAGCATCACTTCCACCATTTTGCCCAAGCATCCACAGAGCCCAGATTCAAGGGAAGGGGACACAGACCTCCACCCCTCTGTAGGAAGACTGTCAAATAGCAGGGGGCAGGAAATATTCTAAAACCACCGAAGTAAAGGTGGAGGTGGCCCCAAAGCAGGCAACCTCTGTCTAGCCCAGATGCCCCTGCCCTGCTCCAGACCTCAGCCCTCCAGCCAGGGCTAGCAGATCAGTCCTAGAGCAGGTGGTGCCATTTCCTCCATCCTCACCCTGCCCTCTCCATTCATGTCTTCTTTCGTGCCATGAACAGTGGGACAATTGTGTGTGGCTACAGAGGCCCAACTGGCCTGGCACCTTGGCTGGAATGGGGCAGCCTCAGTGGGGCAGAGGAGCTGGGTGCCCAGGTTGGGGGGGTGCCTCACTCCTGCCAGAGCTCTCCCAGGGCCCCGTAGGGTTCCCCGAGTTCTAGCTCCTCTGCTTTCTCTTTGCCCACCCCAGGGGGACACAGGGTTTGGGAGTGGTTGCTCCTGGGTCACCCCAAGTGAGACTCCAGTATAGATGTCCTTTCCAAGGACCCCTCTCCCTATGCCCTAAAATTTCATGATTCTGGGGTTGGAAGTATTCGACACTATAAACCCCAAAAGTCTATTTCCATGCTTCTCTCCTTCTCAGGAATCTAAGTTTCTAATACATTTCGACTCAGTTTGATAAAACCAATTGAATTGTAAAGGAGCTCACACTTTGACCCAGTAATTCTCCTTCTAAGGAATCTTCTGTGCTCCAGAAATCCTCAGGCATATGCAAAAGAGACAGTGCTAAGATGTTCATAGTAGCGTTGCATATCCTCGAGAAAAGCTGGAAACGACCTGCACGTCCATCCACGAGAGCTTGTTAAATAAGGGATATAGAGTCACACGGCGGACTACCTGCAACCACTAGAAAGGATGAAGTCGCTGGAGGAGTAAAAACCCGGAGCCCTCTCCCAGCTACAGTGGGCAGGGAGTGATAGCCATTTACAGAACATTACGTGCGGTGTGTGCCTATTTAAGTTTGAAGGACTTCCCTGGTGGCACAGTGGTTAAGAATCTGCCTGCCAATGCAGGGGACATGGGTGTGAGCCCTAGTCCGGGAAGATCCCACGTGCCGTGGAGCAACTAAGCCCGTGCGCCACAACTACTGGGCCTGCGCTCTAGAGCCCGTGCTCTGCAACAAGAGAAGCCACCGCAATGAGAAGCCCGCGCGCCGCAACGAAGAGCAGCCCCCGCTCGCCTCAACTAGAGAAAGCACACACGCAGCAACGAAGACCCAACGCAGCCAAAAATTAATTAGTTAATTAATTTTAAAAAGTTTGAAAAGCACAGTCTCTTGTACACAAGAGAGTTCTGTGTGGGGGAATGGAGAGAAGCCGTGGAGGGACAGACAGGGGACTGGGAAGGGCCCTGCAATTGGAGTGTGTGTTGGTTTTCTGGGGCTGCTCCAACAAACAGCCACAAACTGGGTGGCTAAAAGCAACGGGCATCTATTCTCATAGTTCTGGAGGCCAGAAGTTGGAAGCTAGGTGTCATCAGAGCCAGGCTCCCTCCGAAGGCTTAGGGGAGAACCCTTCTCAGCCTCTTACGGCTTCCGGTGGCTCCTGCCACCCTGGGCTTGTGACAACATCCCTCCTGCCTCTGCTCTGTCTCACTCTGTCTCTCTGCTTCCTGCCTCTGTGTTTCCATTTTCAACTCCTCCGTTCTCTTATAAGGACATTGTCCTTGGATTTAGGACCCACCCAATTCCAGGATGATCTTATTTTAAAATCCTTATTTTAATTACATCTGCCAAAAGAAAAAAACAAAAAAAACCTTATTCCAAATAAGGTCACAGTTTGAGATTCTGGGTAGACATGAATTTGGGGGACACTATTCAACCCACTCAGGGGGACAGGTGAATGTGCTTTCCTATAATGAAGGTGTGTTTATGGACTTAGATTTTATGTGTGTTATTTCATTTTAATTAAAAAAATTCGAAAATCCCAGAAGACCAGATGTCTTCCAACATCCCCTGTCTCCCAGGGCCAGCCTCTCAGGTTTCCTGGGAGGCCCAGTCCCCCCAGCAATGAGGTAAAAATGGTCACCGTGGACAGGACTGTGCCCCCCCACATCGGCCCCGGCTGAGCAGGCTGGCAGTCGCCGGGGGTCCTCAGACCTCCAGATCGTGAGCCTCCCGTGTTACTGGAGAGATGGCCACTGGTGTTCACAGCCCAGCACCTCCCAAGGGGATGAGCTGAGCACCCAGGGCGTGGTGGTGGCAGGGAGGGGAGTGGTGGGCTGGGGGCTCCGCATGGCACGAACGACCCACTCACCCATTAAAAGTCTCCCCAGGGTCATGGGCATTCATTGATCCCAACTCCTCATTTTATACATGGGGAAACTGAGGCTGAAAAAGAAGAAAGGATTTGGCCAAGGTCATCTCCTGAACTAGAAGCCATGTGTCCCGTCCCACTGCTTCTCAGCAAGGACCCGCCCCCAACTCTCCACGCCCACCAGCTGCAGCCCCCAGCGTTTCCACTGGACTTCCCAGTTGGTCCTGTGAGGCAAGCAGGACAGTGAGGTAGGTGAGGGAATCCGAAGCTCAGACCAGTGAGGGGCAGAGGGAATCAGAACCAGCTGGGCCCGTCCTGTCTGGTCAGCAGACACTGACTGGGCTCACAGGGCCCTCGGAGCCAGCGTGAAGCTGGGCGCCAATGACACCCATCTCCCAGTGTGCACTGGGGCTCAAACAGACCCACACAGCAGAGGCCGGAAGGAGGCCCCAGCAGCCCTCTTCACCCTGCCTGGCCTCGTGGTCTGTCCTCCTTCCTCTGACAGCCCCTGCCCTGCCCCTTGCCCTGTCCCCTGCCGACTGCAGGCTGTGTGATGGCCAGGGCCCAGGACAGAGCAGGGTTTGCCAACAGTAGCGACAGTAGCACCCCTACCTGTGTCTGGGACTCTGGCGGGCCCTGCCTGTGTGCCCCCCTGCTCACACTGGGGGCTGGGGTGCAAGGGCCGAGGAGAGGGCTCCCCAGTCACAGGCTCCCGGTGCACTCGACCGAGCCCCTCTGAGTCTGGGTAGCTAATTAACCATCAGGCTGTTTAAAAGTTAACGACAGCAGAATGGGGTGGGGGGGAAAGGCTTAACCCGTGATGGGGGCACAGAGGAGGAGCTCACCCCTTCCCAGGAGACCCCTGGACCCTGTGACGCAGCTGGGGATGTGAAGGAGGCTGGCTCTGTACCCCCACCCCTCCAGCCTCCCCTGGTCTCTAAGGAAGAGGGGCTGCACTCACAGGGAGGGCTGGGGGTGTAAGATGGGGCAAGAGGTTTCCTCCAAGGACGAGAGTCCCGGGCCTAGGGACTTCCCTGGCAGTCCAGTGGTTAAGACTCCTCACTTCCACTGCAGGGGCGTGGGTTCAACCCCTGGTCGGGGAGCTAAGATCCCGCATGCCGCACGGTGCGGCCAAAAAAAAAAAAAAGAATCCCGGGCTTAGGTCAGACCTCCACCCACAAGCACTTACTGGGCAGTGTGACTTTAGGTGAGTAACCCCCCTGACCAGCCTCAGTTTCCTCATTTGCAAAACGAGGGCACGAACAGCAGGTTGGTTTGCAGACTCTCTGAGATGATGTGTGTCAAGTGGATGCCACGAGCTGGGTGCCTAGTAGGTGCTCATGACGTCCTCCTGGAGACCCGACACCCCAAGGCCTGGCACTGAGTCTCTCCACCCCCCTCGGCAGGGTCGCTCTCTTCGTAACAGTCAAGTTCGATTCCAACCCCCAGGGAAGAGAAAGTGGCCCTTCCTCCAGGGCCAGGTGGGGAAGGTGAATCAGCTCCCTCACCTGGGCTGATTCACACCTGTGCGGGGCGGGGAGGAGACAGGCAGACAGACAGACAGACAGGGACATATTCCTTCCTTCCTTCGCGCTGGTGCAGCCACATCCACGGTCCTGAACTGGCTGGTTCTGGCCTGCTCAGGCTGGAAGGGGGAATTCTCGATGACCCCGGCAGAGGGGATGGTGCATTCCCGAGGCCCGGAGAGGGGCAGGGCTTCCCCTCTCACGCAGTACACCGGAGGCAACACCACGGGGCCCGGGGGCAGCACTCTACCCTCTTTCTTCTATCTCCCCCTGCACCGTTAGGTAACAGAGCCCCGCCCTGCCCGCCAGGCCAGCCAGCCGCCTCCTCTCTCTCCAAAGGTGCCCAGGAGGCCAGTGAGTGAGGTGTGGGTGACTCAGGGGTGGGGAAGGCCCATGAAGTCATCCAGCAGCCCCAGCCACCTGTGGAGTTCAGGAGCCTGTCTGGCCCGTGGACTCACCGGCCGGGGAGTTCCCCTGGGAGGGGGCTGTCTGCACCCCAGCCCTGTCCCCCACCCCGGCTGCAGGATGGAGACGGCCCTTACTACAAGCCTCTTCGCCCATCCAGCCTCCTTTCTTCACAGCCCCGCCAGGGAGAGGAGAAAAAAGGACTCCTTGAACAGGCCCAGGGCCCGGGGCTGTGCCGGAGAGTCAGGGAACATGACTCCGATTCCTTTAATTACTTGCTGGGCATTCCACCTGAGCATTCTAAGCTTTTAGTACTGTGATCATCAGAAAAGCTAAATAGAGTGTTGTCTGGGGCCAAAGTCCCAGACACTGGAGTAAGAGAGATGTGGGTTTAAATCCTGGTATGCCCTGGCCACAAGGCTTGGAGTCATTCATAGACCCTCTCTGTGCCTCAGTTTTCTCATCTGTAAAATGGGAGTCATGAAGCTACCTGGCCTGGTGGCTGGGAGGATAAAACGAGTGGACGTGTCAGAGTCCTGGCAAGAAACAGACATCAGGGATTTTAGAAGAAATCTTGGGGAAGGGACCACTCTGAGCTGTGGGCTGATGAGGTGTGAAGCACATGGAGAGAGACATCCAAGGAGCTGTGAGCATCCCCAGAGCCGAGGAGGGGCAAGGAGGTGTAAGGGTCTGCAAGCCAGTGAAAGGGGAGGCAGGGCAGAAGGCCACACACAGAGGGGCTCTGGTGTGGCGGGCCCAGCGGGGACCAAGGAGGGAGCAGGGGACAAATACACCCTCCTGCCTCCTCCCACCCTCCCATCCGCCCGTGCCTCCCACTGGATGAAACCCACTGGAAGCTGCTGAGAACCCACTGCCCCGAGAACCCACTGGAGGGGGCAGCCGACGGGCAAGCCGAGATGAGCAGAGAGAGGGCCTGGGGGCAACAAGTAGAGAATAATCCAAATAATGTGAACATGGCTTTGTTCAGCAAATGTTTACTGAGCACAGCCATGGCCAGGCTTAGTTCTGGGGCTGGGGGACAGAGTGGTGACCAAGACAGACCAAGTCCCCACTCCACGGAGGGGAGTGAGGCAGAGTAAGGGAGGTGATTGGACCACAGGAGATGTTTTAACCCAAGGAAGTCCCTACAGGGCAGTCAGAGACCATCAGCACAGATGGGGAAATGAGGCCTGGAGGGAGGCAAGGGCTTGCCCAAGGTCACCCAGCAAGTCAGTGGCACAGGGAAGCTCCCCCTCCCCTCCCCCATTCTTCCAAGGCCCAGGAGGTTGCTCCAGGGATTCCCAGGCTGCCAGCGCCTCGCCTGGCCTTTTGCTCCCTCTGATCATTCTGGGCTCTAAACCGAGTGTAGCAGGGTGGGCACAGCCAGTGAGGGAGCCCCCCATTGGGGAGTGGGCCGTGTAG
>NW_006780611.1:9573187-9578447 GCF_000442215.2 Lipotes vexillifer | reverse complement strand
GCCACTGTGCCACCCACCCTGCCCTGCCCGCTCCCCGGTATACAGACCCATTGTCTGTCTGCCACAGACACTTTGAGCAGCCACTGCCCTCAGCCTCCAACACCGCCCCACGCCCGCCGGTTGCCAGGTGAGGCTCCACAAGCCGGAGCACCCCTGTCCTGGTCCCGGGCCCCAAAGGGCAGCCACACAATCTATCTTGGAATCAAGCAAGGATGAGAGAGGGGAGATGACTTGCCCCAAGTCACAGAGGCCAAAATCCAAATCCCTGGACCCCCAGTTAATTACTCTTCCTTAAGAATTCCTCCCCCCTGGGCTTCCCTGGTGGCGCAGTGGTTGGGAGTCCGCCTGCCAATGCAGGGGACATGGGTTTGAGCCCTGGTCCGGGAAGATCCCACGTGCCGCGGAGCAACTAAGCCCGTGCGCCACAACTGCTGAGCCTGCGCTCTAGAGCCCGCGAGCCACAGCTACTGAGGCCCGGGCGCCTGGAGACCGTGCTCTGCAACAAGAGAAGCCACCACAATGAGAAGCCCACGCGCCACCACAAAGAGTAGCCCCCGCTCGCCACAACTAGAGAAAGCCCGTGTGCAGCAGCGAAGACCCAATGCAGCTAAAAAATTAAATAAATGAATAAATAAAATTAAAAAAATAAGAAAGAATTCCTCCCCTGGGACTTCCCTGGTGGCACAGTGGTTAAGAATCCGCCTGCCAATGCAGGGGACACGGGTTCGAGCCCTGGTCCGGGAAGATCCCACATGCCGCGGAGCAACTAAGCCCGTGGACCACAGCTACTGAGCCTGAGCTCTAGAGCCCGCGAGCCACAACTACTGAAGCCCGCACACCTAGAGCCTGTGCTCCACAACAAGAGAAGCCACTGCAAATGAGAAGTCCCTGCACCGCAATGACACTTGCCACAACTAGAGAAAAGCCCACGTGCAGCAACAAAGACCCAACGCAGCCAAATAAATACATTAATTTAAGAAAAGAAAAAAAAAGAATTCCTCCCTTTCTTAACCCCTGCACTGCTGGGCCACTGGACACCACAGCTCACAGCTCCTCCCGTGGGCCAGGTCTGCGCTAGCTCTTGAAAACTCCGGCTCACCTCACCCTGCCAGAGTGTGAATACCCCCATTTTACAGTCCAGGAAGCCGAGTCAGGGAGGAGGGAGCTTGCCAAGGCCATCCAGTGAGGAGCGCCCGAGATGAGCCCCAGCCCAGGCTCTCCTCCTGCAGGAAAAGCTCCGAGCCCCGTCCAGGGGGAAAGTGTTCACACAAATCCTCACTGCGAGGACGCGTGCCCGTTACACAAAGGCAGGGCAGCCTATCAGGGATTGTTCACTCATCTGTCACATGTGTTCCCAGTCTATGTCCCAGGCAAGGCGCAGCTGGGAGCTGGGATGCAGGGTGAGGACTCAGGGCAGTCCTGGCCCTGGGGGAGATGGGAGCCCCTTGGAGAGAAAACAATGGTTGCAGGGCTTCCCGGGTGGCGTGGTGGTTAAGAATCCGCCTGCCAACACAGGGGACATGGGTTCGAGCCCTCTTCCAGGAAGATTCCACATGCTGCAGAGCAACTAAGCCCGTGTGCCACAACTACTGAATCTGCTCTCTGGAGCCCACGAGCCACAACTACTGAAGCCCGCGCACCTAGAGCCCGTGCTGCGCAACAAGAGAAGCCACCGCAACGAGAAGTCCGCGCACTGCAACGAAGGGTAGCCCCCGCTCGCCGCAACTAGAGAAAGCCCGCGCGCAGCAACGAAGACCCAACGCAGCCAAAAGTAAAAATAAATAAATTTATAAAAAGAAAACAATAGATGCAGATGGGGGGGATCGGATAATAAATGCTCTATGGGCAGTAGGACTACCCTGTCTAAAATATCAACCCCTAGGGACTTCCTTGGTGGTCCAGTGGTTAAGACTCCGAGCTTCCGCTGCAGGGGGCACAGGGTCGATCCCTGGTTTGGGAACTAAGATCCTGCATGCCTCGCGGCGTGGCCAAAAAGAAAAATCATCCCCTAAAATGACAACCTCCAATCCCCCTCCCCTGGTTTCTATTTCTCCTCAGCACTCACAACGACCTCTTCTAACCTCTGCAGTGTAGATCAGGACACGTGTCTTTATTTCCCTCCTAAGAGGCTTTGCACGCGCTATCCTCCCGGGACCCCTCACAGAAGCCTCCAGGCCCCTTTCCTCACTTCCTTCAGGGCTCATCTCCCTGACCCTGCGTCCATGGCTTCCTAGCTCTTCCCTTTCTGATTTATCACACATTTACTTGTCTTTCTTGTTTAATAGCTGCCCGCCCCTGCTAGATTGGAAGGTGTATGAGAGTTGGGATTTTACCTCCCGCTGTATGAAGCAAAATCAAAACTGACAATTAGATTTTTTAGCTCAACGTACCCTCAAAACCGGCTCCAAGATCAAGACACAGGTCACTGGGGCTTCCCTGGTGGCGCAGTGGTTGAGAATCTGCCTGCCAATGCAGGGGACACGGGTTCGAGCCCTGGTCCAGAAAGATCCCACATGCCACGGAGCAACTGGGCCCGTGAGCCACAACTACTGAGGCTGCGCGTCTGGAGCCTGTGCTCCGCAACAAGAGAGGCCGCGACAGTGAGAGGCCCGCGCACCACAATGAGGAGTGGCCCCCGCTTGCCGCAACTAGAGAAAGCCCTCGCACAGAAACGAAGACCCAACACAGCCAAAAATAAATACATAAATAAAATTACCAAAAAAAAAAAAAGACACAGGTCACTTCCGGCCCCAGGAGCACCCTTCTCCCTCAGGTCAGTATCCAGTCCCTGCCCGAGGGGAGCCCTCTGCCTGCTCTTGACCGTCGCACACGTGGAGCCACAGCGCGTGCTCCTTCCACGCCCTGGCTTTTTGCCCGCCGAGTGAGATTCGCCCGTGTAGCTGTCTGTGGGCGGTAAGGGGGACTGGTGGGCTTTAGCTTAAGCAACTGGGTGGGCAATGGTGCCATTTACTGAGCTGGAGATGGCCGGGGAGGAGCAGGTTTGGGGGTCCCAAGCTCTGTTTCGGGCCATGGGAGTAGAGGAGGCAGGCCGGCATGGGACTGGGTCAGACAACAACGGCTCATCGATGCCGTTAAAGCCTGAGAGTAGGGAATGTGCGAGTTGGCCCTGCTACTGAGGGAATCATCTCTTCTGTCACACATTCAGGACCACCTGCTCTGGGTCAGGCCTTCGCAACCGCTCCCCACTGGGAGGGCCCCGAAGGACCCAGTTTGGAAACTGACTCCTATTTCAGGAGAGGAGTTGGGGCCCAGCAAGGGAGAGTGGCTCGCCCAAGATCACACAGCTGGTTAGGGTTCAGCCGGAACTCCTTGCTCTTCCCTGAAGACCCCTGCCCAACCTTCTACGTGTGCCAGATTGACTGGGAGCAGCCCAACTGGCACCCAGGTGAGGGTCTAGCCCACAGTGAGGGTCTGGGTTAGCTGGGAGGTATTCAGAGTAGCAGAGTAACCCATGAAGGCTCCCTGTAGGAAGCAGGCCTGGTGCTGGGCCAGAGGAGCCGGGGGCAGGGTAACCCTCACCTGAGGTCATTTCTCCCCAGCACTGACATCGCAGCTCTGGGCCACACAGCTGGAGGACTAGGCAAGCCGAGGCGGAGCCAGGTAGGCGGCTGGAGATAGGTCACCAGCCCCAAGGCCAACCGCCTCCAGCAGCCAAAGCCCCCTGGAAGATGACTGGCTCCCGTGTGCCTTGGACGCCAGAATGAGAAGCCATCGCGGTGGGGAAGGTGCCCATTGCTGATGGTCCAAGTGCCTCATTTTACAGATAGGGAAACTGAGGCCTGGAGAAGGCAACACCTCCCCCCAAGCTTACATAGCAGGTGAGGGGCAGATCCTGGGAGGAGCCCAGCCCTCCGAGTGTGTTCCCCGGGACACTATGCCCAGGCGAGGGCCACGGTCCCCAGTCCCCTGTCAGGTTACGGTGGTAAGGGAGGCATGAGGGACGGAGGAGGGCTGGGTTCAGGAGAGGGACCTGGAGGCTGCAAGGCCAGGCAGTCCAGGTTCCCATGAACTCACAGTCTGGTGGGGGGTGGGGGTTGAGGGAGTACAACTCAGATTGTATCTGCATTTATCATCTGACCTCACACAGGATGTAAGCCCCCCTTGGGCAGGGTTTCACTCACGGCTGGAGCCCAGCACCTAGTGCAATGCCTGGCACATAGTACGTGCTCAATAAATACTTGAATCAGTGACTGAATCCTAGAAGGGCAGAGCAGGACTCTAAAACTGTCCTCCTCTGTACACATGATGGCATTGAAGACCAGGGTTGGGGGACTTGGTCAGAACCCACTCCCCATTCATCTCCTAGCCCCATCAGCCTGCCCTGCTTTGGGCGTCCCCAGACCAAGGCCCCTCCCAACTCAGTCCTGACTTCCAGCCTGTTCTCTGCCTCTTCCCACAGCTCTTCCTTCCCCGGGGGCTTTTTGGGAGCAAGCGGGAGGAATTCCTGGCCACAAGTCAGGGGAGGTGCCCCGGCAGGCGGAAGGCAGCGAGCACACGCCAGGGACCGCTCCAAATTCCAGCTCCCACGAGCCTCTGGGAGCGAGCCGAGCGGGGCCATGAGGGGGAGGCAGGGAGCCCCTCCCTACAGGAGCCAGAAGGGCATAGGGGAGCCTGGGGAAGGGCCAGGGGGCTGCAGAAGCAGACGGTCAGAGTGAACGTGGTCAGGGTCCCACAGGAGAATAGCTCACCGCCTCCAATACCCTGATGGGAAGACTGAGGCTCCCTGGCATCAAACTCTGAGGTCCTGACCCAGGATGCTGTGGGGCAGGGGCTGGGGGGGATAGTCTATGACCAGACACCAAGCATCTGGGGGAGAACAGGGGTGTCTAAGGGGCTGGATAACATGAGACCCCATGGAAAGATCCGTGGACCGGGAAGTTGTGGGTGAAGGGTTCTTGGACTGCCCCTGTCCTCAGTGGGTCCAGGAAAGCCCTTCCTCCCTGGCTGCGCCCACAGGCCCCACTTGTTCATGGGGGCGGGGGGTTGCCCTCGGTGGGCTCAGCACTCTCAGCCACTGTGAGTTCCGTGGGCAATGGGGCATCCCAGGGAGGGAAGGGGGTGGCAGAGTTTGTGGAAGGCTCTTAGCCTGGCCTCTTCTGGGTCCCCCTCGCAGTCCCGGGTCAGGGCCAGGTGCCATGAACTCAGACAGCGGCCCCTGCCCATCTGTCAGCACCAGAGCTGCCGCCAACACACACACCAGCACACCCAGCCTGCTACCTGCTACGGCCCCGCCCCGCCC